>NC_085961.1:18345254-18468246 GCF_910591565.1 Cydia splendana
ATATCCGCTAGGTCGATACGTCTTACACATACTTAATGCTAAAGACTTTCAAAAGGTTGCCTTTACTGATAAGATGAAATCCCCTGTTAATTTAGTTGACATTTCAAACACTTCAACTATTTTCGTGTTATGTTGAGAAAATATTCAGCCGATTTCTTGTATATACTTACTTAGTTCTAAAGAGAGACCGCTAATATCGAATATTTATGGTCGAAAGTTACGCGAGTGACCCGGCGTCGCGGCGACACCGGAGCCGGAGTAAATTTTTCTTTCATCGATTTGGTTTAAAAATACTTACAAGTCTAAAATTCTAATAATATTATTCACGACATGACACTTTTTGCTTTTACACTGACGTTTTTATTGACGATGTAATTTTCTCTTCTACATGATGAAATAAATTTAAATTAAATTATAAGTGTTCGGTATTTTACTAGCGAGCGAAGTTTATCCAATTATGTAATATTTAAAGGGACCTAAATAAATGTACCTACCTAACATTATATATTTTTTTAATTTCAGTATGTGCTATCTAAAAATAAAACCGAACGTATATAAATAAAATATTTTTAAACGTTCATATTCTAAAATATCCCTTAACGTTTCACTTTCAGTTTATATTTTGTTTCTGAATCCAGCAGCAAATGGTCAGCTAAAGCGGACTTATTACTTGACGATTTTTGACAACCGTGATCCTTGACTCTTTTTAGTCTTTGTGCTTACTACCTAGTGCGTACTATTAACCTAACCTAACCGGCAAGCAGATGTAGTGGCGCCAGTGATAAAAAAATGGAACCTAAATCTAGCAAAATTAATTCAAAATGGTGCACTTTTAGCGTATTATTTTAGTTGAATTATAAGTTTTTCGCTAAAAACAAGTGTTTTTCCACTATGTTAAAGGGTGTCAATGCTTACAAACAATTTAAGTACATCGAATAATAGAAATGATTGGATAGTATTGAACGATATAAATAACTATTTAGGTAGGTACTATTCTTAGCGTATTACCAGAGCATTTTAGCTACTCTATTCTGACATTTTCAGACGTCATTCTCCGCATCGACAGCCGACTCGTCGAGCAATATAACTTTGTTAAGCTACTAATTCATTCAGCTCCGTTTATTATCATTGTTTACCAATCACACGCTCTATTGTGATACTGATTCCAGTATCAGAATGAATTGCGACTATACGGAGTTGTTACGAGTACTAGGGTCATACTTACGCTGTTTTATCTGAGGCAATTGGTCACTAAGTGACGGGATGTCAGGATAGTGCTATCGAGCGACACAGGTCAGCACTTACGAGTATGTCAGAAACATTGATACTGACACTGATAATAAAATAAACTGTATGATGTTAACGGGGTTACACCTTTTTGGGGACTTTGTTTTTTTAGGGTGCCTTTTAAACGTATAATAACATTATAATTCATGGCACGTTTTCACACTGCTCAATGGCAACTCTGAAATGGCAGGCATTCTATTTCTTCTTGGCCTCAGCTAATATTTTATCACGCAAAGTTTCCACGACGTGACAAGGCCAGAAAGAAACGTGTCACTGCGAAATTCTTTCGATAAATATTGAATTACATATAGTTGAACATCCGTCCCGTCCAATCATCTATTTGTATCATAAATCGACTATATGTTTTTAAATTGCGCACATTTCTCCAGGGCACTTACGTCTATTTAATCTAACAGATACCTACAGCGCACACAAATACGGCAAAAACATAGCCTGGCAAGATTATATTTGGTGTTAACCATGTTGCAGATTTTCAATGGTAGTGGTACTAATTAATTTTATTGGTACTAATATATTCGCCTAATACGTATAGAAAGGGTATTTTTAGTTAATCCCTAAGTACTAAATAGTTTATCGCATATACTCGTATGTTTTATTAAAAGTAAGAACATAAATTTTATTTTATGTAAGAAAAACTGTTATTATTCAAATTTCTTACTGAAATTTTCTTGTCTCACAACAGTGGCCTACACAGAGCCCCAGACAATGCCCGACACGTGGCTCTGACAACAGAGATTAATGGCCACTGCATTACTTGGCCTTTTTATTAAACTAACTTTTGAAATGAAATGTTTTAATAAGATTTTTATTTAATTTTCATAATTGTTTTTTGAAGCCACCAAAGAAAGTATTTCAGAATAAATACTACTTTTTTCAATTGCCTTTTATTCCAGATTAGATAGATTTTTTCGATACTTAATTAATTTGTAAGAACGATATAAATTATTTAATTACTAATTGTTTGTGACGTACTTATTGTTGGTATAGTACTCGTATTGTATGACTTCTTTACGAGGCATTTACCTGTAGGTATAAACATTTATAACTGCACTCCTGATGGTCACGATCCTCAGCCTTGAGGAACCGACAAAGAAGATAAACATTTAAACATTTTTGCTTAAACAGCTATATTTACATATGAGCACCGCGTATACTAATATTTACATATATTATATTTACTAAGCTTTTCAAGTAACAAATTAAACAAGCATCTTACATGCCAAGAAGGAGATACCAAAAAAGTGGCATCTTGGGGCTAAGGCATCAGTAAAAAACGGGTATTTAGTTTTAAATATTTAAAAGTAATAAGTACCTAAAATATTTATGCTACAAAAACAATAGCATTCTGAATATTTTATAAGTATTCCCGCATTAAATTCACTTTCAACCATCGGAGCAAAGTGATCATTTAGCGAACATAATTTCGATCCCTTCGAAGCAGACGGCGGCCTTCCGTAACATTAAGGAAAACTAAAAGTATAATAATAGGACCAAATCAGTTTGGGTTAGAGTGACCGGGTGGAAGGTGGAAATATAGAAAGCCGCCGTATTCTTAGAATTTAAATGTACTTACCTAAGATTAATGTTAAGGCTACACTAGAAGATACATAGATTCCTCTCCTAAAGGTAGCTAATGACTTTCGAAAAGAAAGTCTATAAAACATGTAAAATAAATTTAAAATCATGAACAAGTCCTGTGTGTTGTCCCGGCCCGATTCGAACAATGCTTACAAGAGATCACAGCGATACGATACGATACTGATCAGTCAGTGTCAAAAGTGTCATTTTTTAAACCAAAAACGTTACTTTCGAACACTGACAGATCAGTCTGAAAAATAATATTTATTGCTTATGTAAGAAATAATAAGATGAAGCACCGTTAATGCCTAATAAAGGAAACCAGATAACGGTTTCGGTTGTTACTTTTAACATTAAGATCTCAACGTTATTCTAGCCTGTTTATACTACAGCACAGGGCATTAGCTGCTTTATAACCATACTAATAATGTTGAAAATAAAGCGTTTACCATGTAGCAGCCAGTGAGGAATTTTACTGCATTCTCTTCGGTATCAGGTGTAGTAAGCTAGTAAGCTCGTTGAGCTTAAGGGTCCGCATTTAGGTGTTGGGTTACTTAACAAGAGTACTTCTGCTTCATTACTACCTGGTAATGTTCATTGTTTCATTCATGTTGTCCCATTAGTACATTTATATGCGTTTTGCCTTCAACTAGTTATGGACCTACATATATACATATTAAATAAATTAATGATCGCCTTGAGAAATTAGCATACAGTAAGCCTTTGGTTAATATATTAAACTCGATAAATTGTGAAATGAGGTGTGTGCAAACAATAGTGCCCAAATTTTAAAAACTAACTTTACAACTTATCGCCAGATAAAATGATGGTGTCGCCGAAAACTTGAACATTTAAGCCGACCACTGAGCCGATCTAAATGTAGGTAGTCATAGTAAAAAACAATTATAGATTCTAGATCCAGGTCGCTATATCTTCGTTTGTGAAAGTGCTCGGAGCCAATTTCTAAATTGTGAATATTGATCTTCTTCATTTGTGTGATACTGCACGGATATGATGGTCGTTTTTGTCTATAACGTGACAGCGCAATAAAACGGTGTCTCTCACTTTCTATCCCATGGTGTTAATAAGTGACAGTTATTTTATCACGTGGATAAAGATTGCTAAAGCCATCCATAATACGCCGGCTGGTCTCTCTAAGCTAGGTAAAATACTTATATTAAATTTGTTGTACACTATGTTTTAACGTTTCCTTCAGGTTTTGTAAAAAGTAAGTAAAGGATATCAGTGGGCTTTGGATATTTTTTTTCTGGTAAATATCTTGAGTTTTTCAAAACATTTTCTTTGTTTGAACGACGTCGCTACATATTTTCTAAATAAAATTCAGACAACGAAAGAACGCATGTGGTATGTGATGATTCGGTTGTACAGCAAATTCGATTATATTTACATTATCCTAGAGTTGAAAGCTAGAAAAGCGTAGCGTCAAAAGGCCTTTGAGGCGTTACAATTTCAAATTAATAATAAATTCAGATTTTCAAGTCAACAATGCGAGGCGTTTACCCGTGGTGGCGCTAAACAGACGAAGCTCGGAGCCCCCTCGGAGGCGCCTGACAGGTACACAACACCCGGTCTTAATTTCAACATCAGTTAAGAGCGCTCTTACAAGAAAAGTCGAAATAATGCAAAATTGATGATACTAGTCGACGAAATTCAGGACTTTGCGCTCATTATTAGAAACAATGAGTGCTTGTTCCAGTAAAAGCGTCTTCTTACCTTTATAAATATCGTTGTAAATATTAGAAAAAGGACTTATTAAATTAGTAATGATTTTTTTTCTGATGGTCGTTTCCGAAAAACCCCGTGAAGCACTGAATGGCGAGCTCTTATTTGGAAATGTTGAGAATTTTACTCTGCTAAACCTGGCTATTTTGTATGACTAATACCCTGTACTTTAGGCATATCAAACTATATTTTTCCTACATACCTTTGAGAAAGAGAAAATCAAAGTAAAACGAACTCGATTTTCTCTCCGAAACAAGTGTCAATTCCTACGAAAATCTACTTAATATCGAAGTCATTTTCATACTCAAGCAATCTGCAACGTTTGCTTATACTGTTGGTATACATTAGTGTTTATGAAATTCTACTATAATTTTTTGGCAATTTTTTGAAAACTACTCTATATTACCGATGACGCGCGCTGCGCCAGCTCAGTGCCGCGGCAGAGCTTGTAGAGGCAGGACGTGTGTCGGTCGGCTCCGCACATTTTCAACGGCGACGACGAGGTTTTTTATCATTGTGTGCGGCGGGCGCCGTGTAAAACGCTATACTGTGTGCGTGTAAACCGCAACGAGAGACTTTGATCCTAGCACTGTTTTTATAGTATTATAATTTATAATGGTACAGTTTAATAAACTACCGGACAGGATTAAAAATATTTGAAACGACCTGACATTCTATATGTATTTATTTGACTCAAGATAGTACTCAGGGTCTGATGATGGAGCCGGAAGGTGGTCACCGGTACCAATCAACCATGCAACTAAACCACTTCGTGTTTAGGCTCGTTTTATTCATCTCAACAAGATCTTTGACACAAGATAGTACTCAGGGTCTGATGATGGAGCCGGAAGGTGGTCACCGGTACCAATCAACCATGCAACTAAACCACTTCGTGTTTGGGCTCGTTTGATTCGTCTCAACAAGATCTTTGGCACAAGATAATACTCAAGGTCTGATGATGGAGCCGGAAGGTGGTCACCGGTACCAATCAACCATGCAACTAACCACTTCGTGTTTGGGCTCGTTTGATTCGTCTCAACAAGATCTTTGGCACAAGATAATACTCAGGGTCTGATGATGGAGCCGGAAGGTGGTCACCGGTACCAATCAACCATGCAACTAAACCACTTCGTGTTTAGGCTCGTTTGATTCGTCTCAACAAGATCTTTGACACAAGATAGTACTCAGGGTCTGATGATGGAGCCGGCAGGTGGTCACCGGTACCAATCAACCATGCCACTAAACCACTACGTGTTTAGGCTCGTTTTATTCGTTTCTATAAGATCTTTGACACAAGATAGTACTCAGGGTCTGATGTTGGAGCTGGAAGGTGGCCACGGGTACCAGTCTACCATGTAACTGAACCACTTCGTGTTTGGGCTCGTTTGATTTGTCGCAACAAGATCTTTGACACAAGGTAGTACTGAGGGTCTGATGATGGATCCGGAAGGTGGTCACCGGTACCAATCAACCATGCAACTAAACCACTTCGTGTTTGGCTTCGTTCGATTCGTCGCAACAAGATCTTTGACACAAGTTAGTACTCAGGGTCTGATGATGGAGCTGGACTGTGGCCACGGGTACCAGTCTACCATGTAACTGAACCACTTCGTGTTTGGGCTCGTTTGATTCGTCGCAATAAGATGTTTGACATAAGATACTACTCAGGGTCTGATGATGGAGCTGATGATGATAGACAGGTACCCGTCGCCACCTTCGCGCTCCATCATCAGACCCTGACTACTACCTTGTGTCAAAGATCTTGTTGAGATGAATAAAACGTGCCTAAACACGAAGTGGTTTAGTTGAATGGTTGATTGGTACCGGTGACCACCTTCCAGCTCCAACATCAGACCCTGAGTACTATCTTGTGTCAAAGATCTTGTTGAAACGAATAAAACGAGCCTAAACACGAAGTGGTTTAGTTGCATGGTTGATTGGTACCGGTGACCACCTTCCAGCTCCATCATCAGACTCTGAGTATCACCTAGTGTCAAAGATCTTGTTGAGACGAATCAAACGATCCTAAACACGATGTGGTTTAGTTGCATGGTTGATTGGTAATGGTACCTTCCAGCTCCATCATCAGACCCTGAGTACTGTCTTGTGTCAAAGATCTTGTTGAGACGAATCAAACGAGCCCAAACACGAAGTTGTTTAGTTACATGATAGACTGGTACCCGTGACCACCTTCCAGCTCCATCATCAGACCCTGTGTATCTTCAGTGTCAAAGATCTTGTTGAGATGAATCAAACGAGCCTAATCATGTTACTACATGGTTGATTGGTATCCGTGACCACCTTAATCATCATCAGATCCTCAGTACCAGTTCGTTTTTAAATCCTCGTTGATACAAACTTTACAACCTATAGGTACCAAATGCAATGACGAAACATGTAAATAAGCGAGTAGGTACCTATAATTTCTTTCGAGTAATATACCTTCATAAGTACGAGTATGGGGCTATTCATAAATTACGTCGTTTTAAATGGGAGGAGTGGGGGGGGGGGGGTCTGGACGTCGGATGATGGTAACATGACGTAGGAGGAAACAGATTCATCCGAAGCTTGATTTTTGGATGATTTGAGGGTGGGGGGGGTCAAAAATCGTCAAAAATAGATGACGTAATTTATGAACAGCCCCTATGTACATTTGCACTGCATTTAGTATTTTCGTACTTACCAAATAACAGTTTTAGAACTTTAAAAGTTAAGTACAGTTAGTGTTGTTATGGTTGATTTCAATATGCTTCGCGAAGGATCAACAATGTTTAATCCATCATTGTAGTGCGAGTGTGGTAGAAGGGATCGGCATACTGAGCTCGCACGGCCTGCCGCAGCGCGTAAAATACCTAAACTCGCTCAACGCCGAAATGTAATAGCGCTCTTAAATACCCAATTATAGCAGACGAGATACGTCCTTACTATTCTACTGCCTCCAGTAATGTTCTACCTTCCAGTGTAAATTGTTTGTGCAAATTATACATACCTACCTTTCGAAAACTATGCAGTTAAAATATGCTTAAAATTATAACTACAACAACTATAACTACACACATTCATATTTATTTTGCAAATAAACGATATTTCTATTTCTATTTGACTATCTTTAAGGGGCTACCCGAGGTTTTCATCGATTTTTGACAAGTTTTGAATCGTATCTCCTTTTTTTGCACTACATATAGAATTATAAGACAAACGGTTATCGGTTCTTCAATCTTTTATCTCCGGTTTTGTCTACCGGATTTTGAAAGAAATATATACTTATTTTTTTAAGAATTTTTTAAACATTGTCTAAAAAACTCTTTCATCGTATCTAGTTTGCTGTGAAGGATCTTACATGTACGAAATCTATATATTTGGGTTCGTCTTTGACGTCTCGTAAAACGTGTCTAGGGTTTTAATTTTAAACTAATTAACACAAAAGTTATGGCCAGAAAACCAGTTTTTTAGCCTAAAATTGTTTAACTTTGATGCCAAATATCTCGAAGACAATGAACTTTGAGGTAAATATGGGATACTATATTGCTTAAAGCCGTTGCTGTTAATATAATAAGCTACAAAAAACATTAGAAAACTAAGGGATACAGATCGAACGTCATTGGCGTAGGGTAGCCCCTTAACTGAATTAAATAATATATATTTGTTTTTGTATTGTATATATCCATACTTCCTAAGTAGGTATTAACATACGTGTATGTATGTAAGTATGTGTATACGTGTGTGTAGGTATTAATATTATTTTAGTACATATATCTCTATTTGAATCGTTACTGTTAGCTTTGTTGGATTGAATTGTATCTGGTTGAGACCTTTAGACTGTACATAATATATTACTTTACAGACGACTTCTACGTTTCATTAACTTTATTAAGAAATAATCGACGATTTTGCAAGTTATTTTTGTTTTATATCTATTAACTAAGTATTCCACTTCGACATAATACGATATTAAAGCAAATGTATTTCTATTGCATCATTTCCTTCATTCCTACTCGTAGTTATACTTATTAGAGGTCAGGAACTGTGAGCCTAACGAGGCACGCGAGCAATCAGTGCGGACTCTGTGCAATTACGACATCAATAAACACAGATTGTGATCGCACCAGCACCACATAATGATTTCTTAACTTGCACATATTTAGGTTATCAGTTTCTTTGTATGTGATATGTAAATATCTATGTAAAAATGTAAAAGGTGAGACAATAAACATTTTTTTATAATTGTTTTAATACGGCTACTACTTATGGAACCTTTAAACCGGGTATTTTATGCATGTGTGCAGCAGTAACGCTGATGTAGGTAGTCTAAAGCTGAAGGTACTATTTTAAAATCCATTAAAAAAAATCAAGTAGGTATGTTTAATTATTTTTTAATTAATTAGTTTAACCTTTACGGGAATAAAAGAATATGAAGATATTTTTGCAAACTGCAGATGTGGTTTTGTATACGTTGCGGTATTGGGTTTCGTGTAGAGATTTTTTCACAGAATTACGAATTCTCACGATATCCAGTTTGTATGTCTTGCTGCTGCTCACAAAGCTTCTTAAGAACGAGTCTTGTGAAGAGCAATATGAACGCTTACTTACGCGCACCAAAAAATATGAATGTAATGTTCTGTCCTAGACTCGAGGTTGCTGCGCATTCCGTTGCTCATCAAGCCATAATAACCCTTCCGGCTCGATTCGGAAAATGAATTAGATTTCTACTAGACTTCAACAAGTTACGATACGGATAATTTAAAGATATTTGTAAGATAGATATGTCAAATTTGACGTTTCCGCAATTCTGGAGGTCCTCTTGAACGATTTCGACAAGTTATGACTTAGATATCCAAGTCACATCTAGTCGATATCTAATGTCGATCTAGTTGATCTCTAAATCGTCTCAAGATCTTGTGATTATCTCGAAATCCGAATAGGCCTGTTTATAACAGATTGCCTACTGAACTAAAAATCATTACGGATCACTCGCTGTTTCATAGGGAATTGAAAAGATTTTTACTGAGAAGCTGCTTTTACACAGTGGATAAAATTTATGATAATGTTTAAGATTTAGGATACCTACATTATACAAAATATCTTTACATTTTATTAAGTGTTTAATAATTTTAGTTTTAAGGCATGTATTTCAAACACAATACCTGTATTGTTTTTATTGAATAAATATATGACTATGACTAAAAAGGCAAACCCATACCACTTCGCCAATTAAGAATCCGCAGACTCAAACAAAAATACTTTATGCACAGGTCGGTGAAGTTTTCTAGAAAAAAATTGTCTGGAACGCTGGCCTAAACCTTTCTAAAATATAACAACTATTTTTAGTTTCACTTCGGCTTTCACGATGTCAGTTAAGCGTTTTTGTGTCTTCGATTGTCCTTAAGGGCAAATTGACCCTTGAAATTATGACCACAGTCTTTAAATTACGAGCATTATAATAATGTTCAAATAATACTAGAAAATAATAAAAATAGGGACTAGGTCCTATTGATTTTAGTTCTTTATATCTATTGATTTTAGTTCTGTATCCTATTACCCATAACCCACAAGGTAAATTTTGGCATCATAGACGATTTCTGGTGTATTCAATAGGTGGCAAAAGTACATACTTATAGGCGCTGTAAATTTATGCATGAAATTTTAAGGTGTACTGTTAAAATCACTCTACTTCAATTATATTTGTTTAGGTTTGCTTGTTTACCTTGACGGAATAGCAAAGTTGAGAGGATGGTTTTCTCATTTTGACGCTTGGAAAGGGTTTGTGCTGGATCAACTGCCTACGTTAATATTTAAACGTGTACTAGGTATTCAAAATATAAATTCAAAATCTTCAATAATCTGTTAAAATTTTCATAACTTACCTATGTGCTGTAGTTCCCGAGTGAATGGCGTTATAGTTGCTCAGTAAAATAAAATGTCTGTGATAACAAACAAACAAAAGAACAGAGTGACAAACGGATGAAATAATACGGATTCTGCTGTTGCCCTTTTGGCTCTTATTAAACAGAAGTTTCAGTTTAAGCATTTTGTTTCAAAACTTTAGTAAATTAACGACCATCAATTTACATTAGAATGTGTACCTAACTAACATATAAATCGAGATAACCATATCGTTTGACGTTAGGAAACGTATCGCGTTCAAACATCTAATTAATCATGTGAAGTGCTCGTACGATTAATATCCGCCCCGTATCGTATATTGAAAGTAATGTAATAAAAGATAATTACGCTTTTTGATTATTGATTGAGCAAGCGCGAAGCGTCTCCATTTTGGCTTGGGCGAAAATGCTTTCGCATATCAGTCCGACTGCCTTGCTGTTCTCTTCTAAAGGTCCCAGATAGCCTACCGCGAACACCGAAGTTCGCGAATTGCGGATCTCTGTCACTAATTACGCCTTAATTGGAGTAAGAGACAAAGATGCCCGCAATTTGCGAACTTTGGTGTTCGCAACCGATTCCCGTGAAATTACACTCACAGGTTCGTTTTTTCATTTTGTCTTTTTACGTTCTTCAAGTTGACGCCTCCGCCAATGCGTGCGGCTCCCGTTAAAACCTCTCATCATGGAGCGAAACATCTCGAGCAATCTTCGACTTAAAAAAGGGGAGCTATATGAGTTAGGAGGGTGATATACCTATAGCACATGGAGCCTCTAATTTTAAGAAATGTGTACAAATTCATGAAATTCTTGTGCATACCTAAGGTGAGACGACCGTATAATTACGACAAGTGCGTTGTGCAATTACTGCGAATGTTAATTTGCTGAAAAATAAACCTTAAATAGGTATGTCCAAACATTACTGGCATGGTTGCTAGTCTGCTAAATAGTATGGTTATGAGATAGAAAGGTATAGCTAAAATATATTCTATTATTATATAATATTAACTAATAATAAAAAAACTGCCTCATTCGTTATTTCATGTTAGCTTTCTACCTGTCTAACAAAATGTTCCAAGTGAGACATCTCGATTGTAACATAGAAGCTAGTGTTCCGCCCGGCTCAGTGATTGGTTCTAATCGTTACTAGTTCCATACAGTTATGACTTGCCTACCTGTCCCCTAATTACCTGAATTCTCTCGTGGGTGATTTCATTTACTTAGGGGGCAGGCAACAAATTACTCCTCAACAACGCCATCATAAAAGCATCAGGTAAAAATATACCTACAATTCTTTGATAGGTACTTCCTCGGTAAAATAATATTAAGGAAAGAACATATAGCAATGTGTTTTCTTCCTCTTAACAAGTGTGCTCATTACGGTGCTGGCTTTGCATAGCTTCAAATGATATAATGACAGTCTATTTAACATAAGCATTTTTTTCCATAAGATGTAACTTGTTTAGTCAAGTGACTTGCGATCTAGCAATTAGATATTGTCTGAGCTACTGATAAAAATAGCTACAGTATAAAATAAGTCGGTCTTATCCTAACATGGTTCTGGCAGAACACCAGGATAGCTTTTACGAGGAAAAACCGGTACCTACAGTCTACACTACTACATATACCCTCTCGTATTTAGTACTTGTACTGTCGCAGTCAGATACATCGGAGCGGTCAAGGTGCTCAAAAATATCTGAACACGTCTCTGTTGTAGACGTTGTAGTCTTGTTAGAACACGTATTTTTCAGTATCTCGTGTGCTCCGATATATGTGATGTTCCATGGGAAAAGGTACCTTATGAGGGTTTCTAGTTTCGGAGATATTAAATGTTTTGTAAAAAGGTGAAAAATGCTGATAATTTTTTATTGGGTGATCTGAAACCTTAATGCTTAACGTTTGTTTACCTGTTTTTATTCTTGTTATATGTTAGTTATAAGCTTAGTAATGTCGTCTCAGAGTTTAGTAGAAAAGGTACCTTATGGAAAAGTCATTAAAAATTCCAAAAAATAACTAGTCAATACGGGAAAGAAGTTTGGTAGAGAACTGTATTAGCATTCTGAAAAACTAATTTGATAATTTCAGTTGTGGTTGAAGGGCCTAGCAAATATTATAACCATACATCGACCGACATTACAAATCCAAGTAGCCTGCTGTTATACCAAAGTTACTCTCGTCAAGTCTTTCTTAACTAGAGTAATCTTCATTTGGTTTGGTCGCATGCAATAAATCTGCCATTGCATTGGTTTGCTGAAAAATGCCAATACCCGACGCATTGCCATAGGGGATATCTGAGGTAATCGAACCTCAAAGCCGCTTGTCTTCAATGGCAACCAAAATATATTTTTGATAAGAAATAGACGATTTATACCATCTTAACCCCAAAATATTATTAGTTTATCCTAACTGTTCCATCATCATCATGCCTCATCATGTAACTTAACCACAAGGTACCTTTTCTTTACATACAAATTATAGGTCTTTTTAGGGTTCCGTACCCAAAGGGTAAAACGGGACCCTATTACTAAGACTTCGCTGTCCGTCCGTCCGTCCGTCCGTCCGTCCGTCCGTCTGTCACCAGGCTGTATCTCACGAACCGTGATAGCTAGACAGTTGAAATTTTCACAGATGATGTATTTCTGTTGCCGCTATAACAACAAATACTAAAAACAGAATAAAATAAAGATTTAAATGGGGCTCCCATACAACAAACGTGATTTTTGACCAAAGTTAAGCAACGTCGGGAGTGGTCAGTACTTGGATGGGTGACCGTTTTTTTTTTTGCTTCTTTTTTCGTTTTTTTTTTGCATTATGGTACGGAACCCTTCGTGCGCGAGTCCGACTCGCACTTGCCCGGTTTTTTTTAAGATTATTATGACGAGGAATTAATTAAATTTGTGGCAGTTTAATGTAAATTAAGATTTTCAATTCATAAAAGATAAACTTCAATGTAATTGATGTTTTGTAGTGATGTATTATTAAATTTATAACCATAAGGTACCTTTTCTTAAATGTATGGAGCAAAGACCGTTATTGTTATGTAAGTTTAAAGTGGCATAAGAGTTTAAATATAGTATTTAGTTGCGGTTTTAGGACTTATTTCATTTGAATGACAGAATTTATTTCATATGTGCTCAGAAAAATTGATTGACTCAGAAAATGTGACCCTTAAAAGTAAAAAAATATTCAATTTTGTGATTTTACATGAAAAAGTCAGAAATTACATTTTCACGTCTAAATCGATTTTTTTTTTTGCTTAAACTGTCTCTCAGAGTCGTTTTCTAATAGATAAATTTAAACCTAGAGAGCTGCTCATTGCAATCAATCGTGAAAATGAAACAAAACTTTATTTTCAAGAGATTGGTTAGTATACACATAAATCAGTCGATATCAAAGGTTTCTATTTATATTACAGAACAAGTCGCAACATTTTTTGAATCTCAGGAGTCTAAAGTATTATTATTTGTAGTCAACTATGTAACTTACTTCAGGAACATAGTTTTTTAGGTGGCTAAACTTAAAACTACACTATCGTAAAGTTGCTCATTTTACAACATTATTTTCAAAAAATAATATCTCTGTAACTACACAGCTTAGGAGGTTGATCTTTTGTGCTATCGATAGCTTATTTATTGTAGATTACTAGGGTATGCATAACTCCATACCCGCCATAAGGTACCTTTGACCATGGGACGTCACATATCTGATCATGACTGTACTTGTCTTGTAGGTAAATATGTCACCTAATCATAAGTCAAGTTTTAAATCATAGTTTTTACTACATTTCTAACATGCTCGTGCAACATCAAAATATTTAATAGCACATGAATATCTAAATAAAATCATGCAAATACTTTTGGGTTTTATGAAATGTACTTAGGTACCGACAAACATGTAAAGATAAGTGCCTTATTAAATGTCATATTACATAATATACATTTTTATGTTACAAACGATACAAATATTCCTGTATCTACACAATAAAATGAAGTATTGTCAAAAATGGTTTCTTTTCTTCAAAGAGTTGGGTAAAAGAAAATTATTTAACAAAAAACGTTTATTAAATAGGTTTTTTATCAAAAAAGTCTTAATAAATACGAGAAGAAAGGAAAGGAGAAATGAAATAAAAACTCAAATGAACTAGATTTAAGGATGTCAAAAACAGTTAATACACTTACCTGTAGATAAATTATCATCCAAGCACTGTGCCCATGAAAACACACTGGACCAATTAAACAAATTCTAGTTCCAGAACAGACATTCTAGTACAAAGTCCACTTGTTATTGGTGTGCGAACTACAAAATTTGAACGTAAATATTCTTCCTCCAAGCTAGTTGACGGAGTACCGCTACGAGCGCCACGGAGCGACTGCCGCGCTACGGCATCCGCTACGGCGTAGCTAATAGCTACAGTCGGCTAAGCTCGGGGATCGACGGAAATAACCGAACAATAAAGTTATTCGGAGGTGCCTTTCATCGTAATAATATGTAATTAATTAATTATGATTATTTATATGCACTTGACATTGGTATAATTGGTTCTAATGAAACCTTATATAGGTACCTAGACCTACTAGATTCGTAGATACTCGTCTAGACATAAATAATAAGGACATAACTAAACTCAAATTTGACGGGGGGGAAATGTACATAGTCAGTATCATCACAAAAAATAAATATATAATTATATAATATATACAAAATAATTACGAACTGGAATTGTTAGATTGTTCAGAAACAAACGAACGATAGCTAAAATTAGCACATAAAGCATAATATTCATGTCGCAAACAAATATTTAAAGGGAAAAAAGCTTTTTTTAAAGGTTATCTGGGGGCACGGGAGTGCCCCCGCCAAGTCGAGCAAAACAAAAAGGCACTGCCGTACCATCCTTTTCTCGATTTATTTTTTCGGGGACTTGTATTATTTTTGAACGACGAAATGATACAATAAAATGGAAAAATATCGATTTTGTTTACGAAGATATATGTCGTTAATAGCGTGGTTAATAATATCCATGTCAACAGCATTCTAATATTATTACTGAGAAGCTGGGAACGGGCGGATAGATTTACCTTAAGGGAAATCCAAGAATTTTGTTGAAGCGAATATAATACGATATTTGAAACTTTTGCTGTCTGATCTTCTTACGCGTACTATTTATTACGTCTTAACTTTTGAATGCTATCATGGTTCGATGAACCGTAGTTCGCTGAACCATTATTAATGTTATTTAAGTAATTACGAATCATCAATCGTATTCTGTTATTTCTGTTGTTACACAATACCATTAGGACGTGTGTTAGTACAACAAAAGATTTATTTATTTAATTATTATATTTGTGATTTCAGGAGTTTTATTAGATTAAAGAATTTATTCAAGTTGTGACTATATAAAGAAAACAGAAGGGGGACTTTTTTATTACTATCTAATGACACCCCAAAAGGATAGTAGAAGTAAAAAAAAACACCCGAAATTTACTTGTGCGGGAGGTATACTAAAGAAAATATTTACTTAGTCGGCGTGATTGTTATATGTATATCGCAGTCGGATCGTATAATCCGCCGTATTACATTACGGCTAGTCGTTTTCAAAAACAGGGGCGTTTTGAAATGCGGCGGTTCAACGATTAGCCGGATTGAATGCGGCTGAATGAGAATCCGCCGGAATGTATTCGGCGCCATACGTTCTTCAACACGGCTAGCCGTTATGTAATACAGCGAGTCATTAGCCGCCGCATTGACAGTTTTTAGTTCCCATTTTTAACACTCGTGGCGCTGCCTGACATAACAACAAAAAACTATGAAAAACGCTGGGGTGTCCATCAAATCTGGAGTTCGTCGGACTGTTTCTTTTCAAAAAACATTTCCTTTGCAACTTAACTAGACGGAGCCCCGCTTCGCGGGACTCCTATTTCTGAGCGGTTTGCCCTTCGGGCATCTGAAGCTACCTAACGAACCTAACCTACCTACCTAATGATTTAGTGAGACGTTCGTGAAAACATTACACTTTGGGGAAAAAAGCGTAGGTAGGTAAGTAGGTTAGGTTCGTTAGGTAGCTACAGATGCCCGAAGGGCAAACCGTCCAGAAATAGGAGCCCCGCTTGCGGGGCTCCGTCTATTTAAGTTGTGAAGGGAATGTTTTGGAAAAGAAATACATGTAGTGCGGTGGGACCATGGTAAAAATAAATTAAATTGCAAACATTGTCAAACTCCGGTTACGTAGGCGACCGAAAGAACTGGTCACTCTACAATCTAAATAGTAGTACGATGCGGCTAAACGTAGGTCGCCTTATTGAAGAACGTATCGCAATGACAATCCGGCTAATCGTCAAACCGCCGTATTTCAAAATGCCCCTGTTTTTGAAAACGGCTAGCTGTATTACATTACGGCTAGCCGTATTGTAATACGGCGGATTATACGATCTGACTACGACATGTACATTACGTTATAATTAAACATTATTCATTACGTTATTTTAGCAAAATGTATTTGCATATCATAAGGTAAGCTAATAAAAATACTATAGCGCAGAATTTAAAACAAACAGAACCGGAATTCCCCATTAACAGCTCAATCGTGAAGCGATCAAAACCAAAGCAAAATACAAAGTTAGACATAAATATACCTATTTTGACTGTGGCAAATTTCACCAAACACTTTTTCACAGAGTCGTTTTTTATGACAACAGTATTCACTATTCAGCCGCATCTGGCCCGAGAGGTAAGAAAAGTATATCTAGAAAATTGTTTTTATTAAATAGGAAGGTATACTAGTAGTAATACATATAATGTATGTGCCACTCTCGCCCTAACAATTCTTGTTTTAATCGTACTTGTTCCTAATTGGAACCCTTTTAATTACCTACTCAACGATTTTTCTTCTTCCTCGATTCCTCATGACTGAGGGTCGCGACCACATGAGGTAGTTATTTTGTGCACCAAGGCTCTCCATTCTGCACGATTTTCCGCCTTCCTAATAATAGGCGCCTGTGTAGATCCCAGGCAGGCCTTTTTTACAATGTCCACCCAGCGGGTTGGTGGACGTCCACTACCCCGTCTTCCATTCACCATGCCGACCATAATACGCTTTTCAAAGTTGTACGGCTCCCGTCTGGCCACGTGTCCAAAGTAGTTAAGGACCCAACGATTAAGCGCAGCTATTTATGACAAAATAAAATATATACCTGCAATAGCACTGCACATTTTTCATGTTTTTATAGAACAAAATTTCGTAAATTGTGATGGATTATGTAAAAAAATTATTATTAAATTATTTTTACACGATTTTTATACATCAAATTAACAGCAAACGTTCCACTTTTTTGAAGTGAGATCAGTGTACGGCGACCGGAACAAAGTTGTACGATGATAGTTGAAAGATAACTACAAGATACCAACTATTAGTAAATATCTTAATAATCTACAATAATTTGGGAAATAATATTATTCAAATTATTTTCGACATCATGTCTGACGTTTCTGCTTTGATAATAAAACTATGTTTATGTTATTTAAATAGTACTTATAATTCACAGTAGCGTTGTGAATGATGTCAGATTAAAATGCAATCGGCCACGGTTAAACTGTTGATTTTATGTTTTTCGTAGATCTCACCGCTAAACCGATTGCTGGAAATAACTGGGATTTCGATAATCTGTTTTTGCTCTCACGAAGCCTCCCCAACAGATCGAGGCTACTATAAATCATTTTCGAATGTTTTGCGGGTTTATGTGGGCTTTCGCGATGCCCCGGTTTATCTTGTTTCGTTTACGTTTTAGGATAAAAGCCGTATTGGAAATGGTGATTTACTATAAAAGATTTCATTATTTTTTTATTGCATGTAAACTTGAACGTGGGGTGCCTCGTGTCAACAGTAATGGGCTTTATTTGATATAATATATTTGACAGTATCGCAACATACAATTTTGTCACATGTCTTTAGAAAACTTACAAAGAATTGCGGTTTTGACATTTTCTCATTAATTTCGTATTGTTGAACGTTAGGCCTATCAAATTAGTTTTTTTCCAGGAATTAATTCCCAGCAAGCTGGAAATCGTCTTAATACCTTCATTTGGTTATAAATTAGTGTAATCCGAGTTTCTTCCATTCCAGGGATTGTAAAAATAATTTTTTGATCTTTTTCAGTTTTTTGTTTGTAGTGCAAAAACGGTACGACTGACGGAAAATTTGCTCTGATCATTTGTGAAAAAATAGTGACCAAATGAAGACCAGGTATTAAAATTATTTCCAGCTTGCTGGGAATTAATTCCTTAAAACGCTTTTTTTGGATTTAATTTGACTAGCCTACGTGTTTAAATATTTTTCGGGCAAGTAGTTCATTGTACCTATAACATAATGTTGCGACGGGTACATTTGCATTAATTTATAAGTTACTGTATTTTTTAACATTCTAATTTTAGTTCAAACATTAAGATTATTAAGCTAATATTTCATTAAATGCTACTTGTCGAGGCAACTTTTGAAGGTTATAAAGATATCAATCTTTTAATCAAGAGTTTGAGCAAAGTTTGAGTTTGAATAATGAGCCGCCGGCTTCCATTACCGAACACATTACTGTTAAGAAAACCCGCGAAGTTATTAATCGTAAACTTTATTACACAGGGCACGCGATACCGTGATTCCACTAAAAGCATCCGAGTATAAGCATACTCTTATGAACGGAAATGCTACACGCATTTTCTATCGTGAACATTTCTATTCAGCAGGCGTGCCACACTGAATAGTGTTTCGGATGCCTCAAAGAAATATTTTCGGGCAGAAAGGCACTCGTGGGAAGGCATTAAATATTCACGGCAATATGCCGCGCGCGCGTTCTCAAATAACTTATGCAAATATACTAGTTACCGTGTTTTAAGGCATCGCGCTCTTATTGCTACAATACGAATTCAAAGATGAATAATATAAAGGGAGACGACATCATTCATTCCGGTCCCAGGTGCCCTTTTTTCGTTACATATAAGAGAAATGTAATGAATGGCTCAAGGTAAACAGCTTTTCACACACAAGATACGTTCCGTTACCTCAGCTGTTTCGTCTCGTAATGTTTATATTAACAGAATGATGCGCAAAGGGGCCGTAACAATCTCAGAGGCAGCGTGCAAGGCCCATTTGAATGGGCATGTCTGGAAATGTAAGTCTTTTAGCGTGAGCACATTAATTAAACAAGACTTTTATCAGCATCGTATGCATTGACTAAACGTAAATTTTATTAGTGCATAAAGGACGACTCACGTTTGACCGGGCCGGAGCTTCCGGCGCTTATTTTTCTATGACATGACAGGCGATCACTTGATGCTTTCCATAGAAAACCATGCGCCGGAAGCTCCGGTTCAGACACGGCCCGGTCTAACGTGAGTAATCCTTAAGTTTTTATTTAACCGAAATGTTGTAGCTTAAACAGTGCAGTTTAATAGGGTACAAAATTTCGGTTCTAGCTAGTACTAATAGTTGTAAATAATAATTTTCTACGTTTTAAAATTTAGCTATACATCTTATTCTCTTTTGGTGTCAGTGCAGATAAAAATAACAAGGCTGAGCTACCCCGGGAAGGTGAGACAAGTGGATGTATTCTGTTGTATCATAGACATACATCATCTTGCGCTCACTACCCTGCTCCAAATACAAAGGGCATTTGAATAGATACCCCACATCATTGCCTCGTGAATTGTTCATAAATCTTCCTATATGCCGCCTTTTGTTTAGCCGGCGGCGCGCGGCGGCACGTGAATGCCCTCTCAAAGCTTAGGCAAATTCGAATCCCAAGCTCTTCGCACAATTGGGCGGAATTGAACACTACGCCGTAATATATGTGTCCACTTTTCGGTTCAACAAATTGCAACCTCATGTATTTATGAGACCATAATTAAATTAAGAACTACAAGACGTTGCGTTACATTCGTAAGACTGAAACTTAGGTAAGTCCAATGTGTGAACTCATTAATAAAAAGGCATTTCTCACATACAGCAAATCACTTCTGAAATTGCTCAAGCGAGCCGTAAATAGTTAAGTGGTAAGAGGGCGGAACTCAGTGATGCGCACTTTGCGGCACATCACGTATTGCCAGCAACGAACGAACCTTACAGATAATTTAAAACGAAGGCCAAGTTGCCGCTCAACTTGCCAAGTATCTACATTAATTTAGACGTTCCGAGCTCAGACGTCAGGCCACACGCGGCCCAGACTTCTCGGTACAACTCCTAATTTATGAAATCTCAGCAAGACGGATTAACTTAGTATAAAATTATTACCATAATTTCTCACCAAAAACTTCCGAGTGAGTTTGCGCCATGAATATGCAAAGGGAAAGTTCACACGGTGCCGACTTTTTATGAGTTTTGCCGGTCCTCTTGTACTATTGTCGTAATTTATATTTTTCACTTCCTCTTTCGTGTTAGGAATTAGTACCCGCACTAAACATAAATTCTGGAACCCCGTTCTAATGTAGCTGCCATATTTTATTCTGATTAACTTTTTATTTAGTATTGGGATTATTTAATGTACCTACATAGCAAAGTTGTTATAGTAAATACAATTAAGTGAATCTTTAAAAATAACACCTTAAATCAATAATAACAATTTTAATCCATACTAAATATTAATCATTTTTGGTAAACTTTGTATTTCTGACTGATAATTCTGATAATTTAAATATAAAATACTAACATTTTCTTAAAGCTAACAAAACTCAAAACTCAAACATTTTTTCAGCAAATAAAGGGCACTTTTACAAGTACATATTAATTAATTAATAAACCGTTTCGATGAAAATATGTATCGATTTGGTACTTACTGGACTGGACCGTTTCGATTCAGACTGTACCTCAGCGCTACACAGTATTGCTGACGACTGCATTGCTGCCTTAAATATCAAAAGATAACTAGTTTTATTTCTATTATTTAATAAAACGGGAGTTAATCGCGTAAAATTAAGTTTCACATTATTTTACCTCCGACCTTTCCTTGACGGCGTTGTCACCGTGGTCTCGGAAAAGACTGGCTAAAGTTGACATCAACATCTTCTAGCGGCGCCAGTTTTTCGAACTACCCGCATTTGGTCTTGGTTTTCAACTAGAACGTTTTGCGTTTTAATTTTATTTCGTGATAAATGTTTTCATCTATATTGAATTTGACAATTCCTGGAGTAATGCAGCCGGCAGCATTACTGCTGGGGTGTTGCGGCGCGTTATCTGCAACCAAAGCGATGCAGTGGAACTTCTACAAAGTCCTAAATTGTTTCCGGAATTCATTCAGAAGACCTTTACCTAATATTTTTTTTGAATCGTTAATGTAAATATACATGTATTTACAGACAGGCAGGCAGACTCCAGCAGGAATGCAGACTGAAACAAGGCTGCTGTCGCAATTCCAATGCTACATTTAGCACCGTCGGTATCGTTATCGTGCATTTGACATGGGAATAAATTGTTTTCGAAAGACTTGGAGATTTTACTGGTATTAATTAATATTATGTTGAAACTCATTTTATATTAATAGAGTGTTTTTACCCTCCAAACTGAAAGAAAGGACGCGTCACTAAGTTTAATAGAAGCTATTTACATATAGTTTTTATTTCCAAAAATTAATATATGACAAATCACATTGGTTAATTTAATCACTCTGCTTTGAACAAGTACCATGTCTAAACTTTAACAGAACATGCTAATTGCAAGTCATTTTTAACTACTGGAAAATTTAGTGAAGCCGAGCACGCACGTGAATACTTAAATTTACTGCATCTCATTTCCCCTAATTCCTTGGGTTACCCTGGCAAATACCTGAAAAAATATAAGTTGATCATTTGTCGGCTGAAATGTCCTTCGCTGAGAATCCCAGCGGTGTTCGCGACAGTCGAAGAGTAATGTTCGAGGTGCTTTACCCTTGATCTACGGCGTCTTGTGACAGAAATGCTCTTACGCCGTCTCATACCTACTAAATATGCGTTGTGGATGAAATTTTATTCTGTGTTAGTTCAAACTTAACTTTAGGGAAGTGCTCAGCTGTCAGTGTTACGAGCTGTGTCTGTGTTCGTGCGTAAGCCAAAAAATACGGTTTAACCCACATCATTTTTTAGCTTAAGCTAGTATGACTCACGACAGTTTAAATTCGACTGTTTGTCCAATTAACATAAAATTTACATTTTGATTAACTATTTTTATTTATAAAAATCAATGCCCCGGTAGTTGGTGAATTATTTTTTAGCCCTAATAATGTTTTAAATTTACACGGAAATCTTTCAGTTTTATGCGGGTTATAGCTGAAATGGCTTCCTGACTTTCGTTTTCTAAAGCTACAAGTTACAGTTTTACTAACAGCCTTTAACAAAAATATTTTATAGAAATAGGCAAACATCAGTTTTGTACTTGTAGATTTATAAAACGCGACCTAGTCAGGTCTGGGATAAGAATATACTTAGTTGAAGCTTTTTTAATAGATATATTTAATAATTTGTCACTATATTATGTACTTAAGGTTTTAATTTTCAGGAATATATGCATAAGTATGCACTTCCCTATACATATGGTTTGGGTCAAATATGCCTATATTAATACACCATATAATAAGCCTATTTTATTGACTCTTTATTACAAGTATTCCACTGCACTGTAATCTCTGTCTCGCATGCTAAATATGGCGCCTTATAAAGTCGTTACAATCGCGAACCACTCACTCATTATAGTAATAGGGCATTTCTCAGGAGGGCCATTTTAACGTGTCCGGGGCAATAAATGATTGAATTTACTGTTCAATAAATCTGAATTAATTTAGGCATGATCTTCAGCCTATATTCTGTCCGGGACACTATCAAATTATTAATTTATTATTTATATAATACCAGAAAAAAAAATTCAAATGCCAAAAATGATGTTCGGTAGGAGTGTCCCGCACCCAGATTTTATGAAACAAAAAAATATTACTCAAGATGGGGCATTAGATCGGAGTTATTATGGTTATTCACGCATAAGGTATTAGTTAACTTATCATATTCTTTATATCACAATAATGTGTTTGCTCAACTCATTGCATAAAACCAAATTTACGATGTGTCCCGGGCTAGTGCCTGATTTCGGTGTAATTTGCAAAACATGACGGTACTCCTTCAAAGTTGTAAACCAGGAACTCAGTGTCTCAAACATAGTATGCTTTAGTTGTGCCTTAACCATTGAATAAAGTAGAGGTACAGTCACAGTATAATAAAGTGATTTTTTAAAGGTTTCCCAGTCCTTCGGTGGGTTTGGTTTTATGTTTTTTTGAGATCGGTGGTGCAATTTACTCCGAAAGTTTTAGTGCATTTATCGTTATGCAAGTGATTAAGAAATCCTCAAAAGTACGTAAATCCATCATTATTACATCTCCTCTGTATCACTCATACTATTTCTGTAATTGCTGAAAAGCGATTAATTTTGACATCGCTGGTGTTGATTTCCTTGGTTTCGGTGGATTTTTTGACCACCGATATCAAAAAAGTGATCACTGAATTCAAATCCTGCTTTGCAAACTAGTTTGTTGTACTAATTTATCACACCTAAAAAGTGCAAGATACGTTGTATAAACGTAAAATTATGTTTGTAAGTAAATGAAGTCATAATAGGTACAAAAAATCACTTGTTTACTATGAGTAGTTTTTTAAACCAGACGTGTGTTGAAACTTGTAGACCCAATGTTTCTTTCTCTGTATTGATATTCTCTTCAAACCAATGAAGTAATATTATGTTAATTGTCCTCTGTATCACCTGAGGCCCTACACCTCGATATCTTTACACGTGTCAGCCATGTTAAATGAATGCAGTCAATTAGATCCCACTTCTTTTAAAATAACTTGTGTTTGTAAGTACTATGCAAGGTGCACCCAAGGGACAGGATGTTCAGAACAAGGGATTAAAAATAAAGTGGCCGTCTAATGTCGAGATCGCTTCAAAGGCACTGAGCGTACCTTACTGATCAATATTTCTAAAGGATAGCCATAGACACAAATTGAACATAGCAAATGTTTTAACAATCCTCAATGTCTTATGTCTTTATGTCTAAATATAGGAGTTACAATTTAGCTCATGTGTTTGAGGGTGCTGGATATCAAAATTAATAGATAAATCTTCAATAAATTAGTCGACCACTTCAAATAGTTTTAAATTGATGGAGTTCACGCTTTAAAACTCTGTTATTCAAAAATACTTGTTTTCCATATTGCATCACATTGCTTTATAAGTGCATTAAATATTTTACAAGCATTGAACACCACTCAAAAATTTCTTGTGTATCGGGTTTAGCTAACATAATTAAGTTTCTTTTTGATGCGTGTGCGGTCGGATTGTGTGAAACAAACATCTTCTCCTTCATGGCACTAATGTGCGAATTTGTGGTCGACATGTCTGAAACTCGTTTCAGGACCATGCATCGCCCTATTATATGAGGACAGTCAAATAGTATGGGATATCATCTAGACATGTTGTTTTACAAGTCGTAATTAGGTTATTTTAAAATCTTGGGTCTATATCTATTAAATTTATGTAAGCTTTCGAGATCAGTAGCCTTGTTACATCGCTTATAATCAAATAAGAATGAAAAATATGATTAAAATATAATATAATTGAGATATAAAATTGAAATGTGATTTTTGTGTATGCATTATTGAATTCGGTGACGCCAATTGATTTCAGTGCTGCACATGATTTCGGTGTTTTTTAAATCTCAAATATTTTAAAAACTATAAGGTTCTAATGGAGGCCTCCAGTACCAATATTTTTTATATTAAGGCTAGATTTTAGGAAATAAAGTCGCATATCAAATAAGTTAAAAAAAAAAATTTGGCACCGAAGTCAGGCACCGAAGGTCATCTCTGAGAATCGCCCAATAGAGCTATTACGCTAAACACAGACGTGGCAAATACGTACTGGCGAATGAGTTGGATTCCTTAATAATGGCTGATGGGGAAATACGGTTATGAATTATTAATGAAATCAGCCGGGGCAAAGAACTTTGCAATAAACTGGTGATGAAATGTGTGGACTTCTGTCAACAAACCCGGTCTAGATTTTGTATTCTTATAGTTTGCGCGTTCAACTAAAGGGAACCAGTAAGTAGAGACACCAAGATGCATAACAACCATGCGCGTTTGGATGTCACATTTATGCTAGTTCCCATCAGGTCGCTCGTTAGCGATTGGTAACCTAGCTATAAGAATAACCCTGAACCATCGACTCGGGAATACGCCCTTCGGCATCTTTGCGATTGGTTTTCGACAAAAACTTTTCGCCATTCGTTGTTACATTTTCCGGCGAATAAAAATAAAATAAAGGAAGTCATATAAATGAATAATGTTTGCGGGAAATATTGAGTTTCGTGATATCAATATAATGAAATAAGTATTATTACTCGGCTACCGTTCAATCATGTTTACATAGCCAATACTTAAAAACTGTAGCTTAATGTTTCTAGATAATTGGGATAGCGCGGCTTATGAATTAATAAAAACTTAGAATTACAAATGCTCGATATTCACCAAGTGATGTGTAACTCACTTCCCTAATTTGAAGAATGTTAAATTATTTGGATTACTTCGAGTAACCGTAAACGTACTCTTAAAATACTTATTATTTCATTTTTATTATATTTTTCCTCTGTTTTAGGCTAACAAACCAGCTTACACAATAACAAATTGTAAAATAAAAATATAAGACACAAACTTTCGTTATTGTGGTATCAAAATTAAATAGCATTACGACAGTTTATCGTTAAAAAATGAGTCTTCAGTATTCATAAGTTCATAAAAACTTAACGCTACTTGAACTTATAAATTTTACCTCTCTTACTTTCTTGTTGTACCTCCAACGTTAAAGATTAGCACAGCTTGTCATTGAAGTTTCGTAAGTTTTTTATTAGGATTCTTAAACAACTTGGGGTAT
This sequence comes from Cydia splendana, assembly GCF_910591565.1. NCBI lineage: Eukaryota > Metazoa > Arthropoda > Insecta > Lepidoptera > Tortricidae > Cydia > Cydia splendana. Next base: position 18,371,688 of record NC_085961.1, read on the forward strand.
TAAGCCCGGTTTTCTAATTAGACAGGATTTGTACATTTAAAGATGTATATCGCGCGAAGCAAAAGTTTTTAATGCTGATGAGTTACTTCTAGCTGCGGTTTAAACTGGAAGTATTTAAAACCGACCATTTCTAACATGTCAAATTTGAGTTAAAGACGACTTGAATTAGGAAACCCTAACGTACTTTTAATTAGCCTGGGGACGTAGCAAGCGTGGAAACAAAATTCCAATTAAATGTTGCTCGAATGAGAGCGTTCGTTATTTAAAACCAATTAAGTGGATTCAGTGGAAACTGAGCTTGACACGCTTTTATTGATTTTGCATATAAACGAATTGTTTATTGAAGTGTACATAGAACCCGTAACGAACTCGACATCTTATATCAATCAATGTATTTGATTTTAAAACATTAAATAGCAAAGGTAATTTTCACTGCACCAGATCGTGTAGGCTCTCTTTATTTTTCAAAAACTGAGAATAATCCAGAAATGTTTAATTAATTAATAACAAACAAACAAACAAACAAAATTTACTTTATTCATGTAGGCCTAGCAACAAGCTCTTATGAATCGTAATTAATCTTAATCTAATTATCAGAGCAATTTATTGATGTTAGTATTATGCCATAATAAAATTGGATTATTATACATATCAAATTTAACACTAAAAATTTCACAAAAGGATCGTCAAACATTAAAAAGATTGTATAAAAAAATACTAGTCTAGAATTTCTAGAATAAAATCTAAATGTCAAAAAAAAGCATAAGTAACAAAAGAAGTAGATAGTATTACATCGGAATATCCATTTCCTCATCAATAATCAAATATACCTAATAAATAAATAATCATTTCGAATAACAATTAATCCCACGTTGTAATATCATTCATGTAGTCTTGTGTGGTATAATAAGCTTTAGAAATAAGTTTACGCTTTACATAATTCTTAAATTTATTAATAGATAATTCAGTAATATGGTTTGGAAGTTTATTATAAAATCTTACACAATTACCCATGAATGATTTTTTAATTTTATGGAGCCGAGTGAAGGGCACTGCGAGCTTATGTTTATTTCTAGTATTAATATTATGAATTTCACAATTTTTCCTAAAATTTACAATATTTTTATGTACATACAGAATATTCTCATAAATGTATTGACAGTGCACTGTCATTATGTCAATTTCCTTAAATTTATCTCTAAGTGAGTCTCTATGGTTCATTTTGTATATTGCTCGAATAGCCCTCTTCTGCAGAACAAAAATGGTATTTATCTCTGAAGCACCGCCCCACAGTAAAATACCATATGCCATAATGCTATGGAAGTAACTAAAATATACTAATCGAGCTGTTTTCACATCAGTTAACTGACGGATTTTGCTCACTGCAAAAGCTGCAGAGCTCAGTCTATTCGAAAGAGTAGCAATATGGGGACCCCACTGGAGTTTAGAATCTAAAGTTATTCCAAGAAAAACTGTACTATCAACTAATTCCAATTCCTCATCCTTCACAATGACACTTGTTTGTACATGCCTTACGTTACTACTAGTGACAAACTTAATACATTTGGTCTTTTTCTCATTTAACAGTAAATTATTAACATTGAACCAATTTACTACTTTTGAAATAGCATTGTTTACATCATTGTAAGCTTGTTGCTGACGTTTGACTTTGAAAATAAGTGAGGTGTCGTCTGCAAACAATACTATATCATGGTGGGTCTTAACAAGGAATGGCAAGTCATTTATGTAGATAAGGAACAGGAAAGGCCCCAATATTGACCCCTGTGGTACACCCATAGAGACCAATGACCCAGGTGATCGCTGTCCACTCACATCGACCCTTTGTATTCTACCATTTAAGTAGGACTTAAGTAAATTCAGTGCCGATCCTCTAACTCCGTAATAATGAAGTTTCCTGATTAATGTTTCATGACAAACACAGTCGAAGGCCTTAGATAAATCACAGAAGACACCTAAAGCATCTCGTGACTCCTCCCAGGCATCGAAAATATGCTTAATTAGCTCAACACCAGCATCGGTTGTTGAGCGACCCCGTGTAAAACCAAACTGCTTATTATGCATCAAATTATTAACGTTAAAATGTCGTATTAATTGAGAAAGAACTAATTTTTCAAAAATCTTGCTAAATGTTGGTAGCACAGATATCGGTCTAAAGTTAGTGGGGTCAGAGCTGCTACCAGATTTAAATAAAGGAATTACTTTACTATGTTTCATTAGATCAGGAAACTCGCCGCAATCAACACTGTTGTTAAATATAACTACCAAGTCAGGCGCTACAATTTCTACTAAGGATTTGACAGCATGGACAGAGACTCCCCAGAGGTCATTAGTTTTTTTGACATTAATTGATTTAAACGCCTTTATTACATCTGAGGTACAAACATGTTCAAAATGAAGGTCTCCACAACACTCTGGAGCGTTATGTTTTAATAATGTAACAGCAGATGAGGTTGATGAATTTAAATCCTTAGTTGTGGATACTGGTACCTCGTTGAAAAATTTTTCAAATTCTGTAGCTACTTCTAAATTGGAATCTATAATTTTGTTATCAATGTTTAGTTTAAGTTCTTTAATTGTATGTTTCGAGCGACCAGTCTCCACATTTATAACTTTCCAGGTTGCTTTAACAATGTCGGAACTACTTTTTATTTTCTGACTTAGATAATTTCGCTTAGCTATATGACAATCTACTTTAAACTTCTTCGAATACTCCTTCACATGTTCTTTAAATTCATCACTCTGATTAAACCGCCGTTCCTCATATAAGGCATACAGTTCACGTCTTCTTTGATGTAAGTCCGCAGTAGCCCACTCACTAAAAACTGATGCACCACTAACTACGACCGATTTTGAGGTGAATATCGCATTATAATGATCCATAAAAGTGTGAAAGAATGAATTATACATACTATTAGGACTCATATCGGAAGACAAAAAGGGTAGCGCCTGAACTAAACTTAGCTTCATTCTTTCCACGCGGTCCGAGGTTACTGGTACAAAAGTTATTTGTTTTCTCATGGTATTTTTCCTTAATGCCTCAAATACCATTAATTGACCTAAGTGGTCTGATTCTAAATTGCTGATAACTTTTTTAGCAATAGGAAAAATATCTGTGAAAATATTATCTATACAGGTTGCACTAGTAGCAGTCACTCTAGTGGGCTCCATAAACATGTGGTTGAGATTACAACATTTAAAAAGATTCAATAATCTACAAGACATTGTTGAATTTTCCATAATATTTACATTAAAGTCGCCGCATATAAGCAATTTCTTACTAGAAGATGATATTTTAAGTAGGGCAGATTCCATTATGTTTTCAAATAATTCAAAATTACTTAATGGCGGCCTATACACACAGACAACAATAAATTGCTCTAATTCTACTGCACTTAGTTCTATACGACAAAGTATTATCGCACGTTTAATCTTAACAAGGTAAACGATCTTCCGCTTACTTGAATTACAAAGGAGTATTTGTGTTTAAAGAAGATTCGTAAATAAATTGAAAGGATACGCACGCTTAAGATTCCGTAAGCATATTTTTTTAAACAAACAGCCGCGAGGATTATTAAAATATACCTGTCGATATCCTGACTTTCGAGCTTATTGATATGGGAATCTGTTTGTGTGGCTCATTCCAGGAAACTGTAAATCCTTTATATTGTATATTCGAATAAAAAGTCAATTTTAAGGGACTGGAAAATCATGATGGCTACGATAATAATATACGTATTTGACAATAGTAGAGTGTGAAATAATAATTTTACAATTATATATATTCTGCATTGCATGTACTTGCAAGTTAATCATGGGATGACAAAAATAAATGGGTACTCTTAATTAGTTGACTTTTGTCATACATTTTAATATAAGTGTACAATAAAATTCCGATATTTAAAAAAAAGTTTCAAAATGCTATTTAAGGTTTTTAAGTACCTTCTGCTTACAATTATACAACGCAGCGCTAATTATCGTTGTAAATGGAGATATTTAAGAGCAAAAATGGGTGGGTGAAATGGGTGCCTGTGAATATTATGTACATTATGTTCGCATGTTAGCTCTGTGGGAACGTAAACTATTCTTCTCTAACGTAAAATTGTACTTGCTTGCCCGCTGATACAGTTACAAAAGTACAACAGAATCATAATAAAGACGTGTTAGACACGGACATTTGCACAACGTCGTCTACATTTAATTTTATTAAACCATCTTAAAACATTACAATAGGATAGGATAGGTACGGAAAAAAATAAGGATAAAAATTTAGGGACAATGTTATAACATACCTAAATCATATAATATACAGCTGCTTTGGCTTCTCTAAAAATAGCTTTACGTCCAGTGCGCCCTGTTATTGCCCACTTTGTTTCCAACGGAGGTCTGCTAGATACGTTAGAATAATAAATTAGAAGCAATGGCGTCGCCCTGCTGCGAGTTTTATTGTGATTTATATATTTGATTATCGAGTAAACGACTAAACTGGAAAGCGATTTGCCACTGTTACGATGTCATTAATATATTGTGGGAAATACGTTTTTATGTGTTATTTTATTTTTATGGCTTGCGTGTTCAGTAGTTAAATGCATTTTGTTGCTGTACATAATTCATGTCGTAAATGTTTTTTTTTTCACGTTTATTAACAATGTTTTCTGACTGCGCAGTTAAAAATTAAATAATTTTAAAATTGGGAACTGTCCACTATTTGAGCAAAAAAAACAACGGGTTGCACTCCGGGAGTGCCGACAGAAGTGGAAACACAATGACTAGTCCAAAATGTCTGCAGCACTATGTATAATTGACCCATCCTCCTTTCTATTGAAAAACTTTAGTTCCGAAATTGCTGGTCAGTGAGCTTGTTTAAAATTCGAAATTCAAATTTGTAGCGTTAATTGTTTAAAATTCGAATAGAAATTGTAAAGTTACCTTGCAGACCTCGCATCTAAATATATTTGCTCATGATATTTTGAGTTTTATTCACCAGTACTAGAGTTCACTTTTATTAGCGATTTCATCAAGATGTAGCTTTATTGAATTATATTTGAGTGATATAAAGTTAGAATGTAACTGTGAGATCCTCGTATTTCAACCCGTACCAAATTAGAACCTTTTTCATGTAATGTCATTGAGTTTTTCTTTATTGATTTATAAACTTGGTCAAGCAGATCTTGTCAGTAGAAAAAGGCGGCAAATTTGAAAAATGTAAGTGCGAAGGGATATCTTTCCATAGAAAATTAGAATTTCGCGCCTTTTTTTACTGACAAGATTTGCTTGACCAGCTATAAATGCCATCTAAATGAGTGGTCATCTAAACGTTACGGTCACGTGATCGCGTTACGCTGTCTCGAGTTTATCATTTTTTCCCCACCTCAAAAAGTGCCCAGCGACGCTAAAGAAGTTTTCACTTCAATAAAACACAACATTTCGTCAATAACTATGTCACAAAGATTACAAATGCGAAACGAAATCCACATTGGAACTTCAATATTAAAAATTTCAGAGGGGGCGTAAGTTCTACAGCGTTTATCAATTTCACCTAACCTGTTTCATTTTAAACGAATTACTTCGATAAAAGCGGCTCCGTACCGAGAATTATTTACCGGGAACAAAAGCGACACCCACCTTTTCAGGCAGGTGTCTGAAATTTGAAATTCATTGCGTCGTAAACAAAAGGACGATTTTGAAAGCTAAGGGGAAATGCCTACTTTTTTTCTGGCGTCGTATTTTAGGAGCTCTCTGAAATGCTATAGAAATATGTGGAGCCATTCAGGTGGAGCCTTTATACATAGTGAAAGTGCTATATAGTAATATATAAGTGTAAATAACCTAATATTGTATAATCTTAACGCAAATTGACCTATTAGCAGTATTAGCCTAGGTGTCTAAAATTACTGCATTCCCGTTGCCGGGTAGGTTTTGGGATTATAGTGAGCAACTTTTACTGTGGGATCAACCCCAAAATCGCGAAAATAAATTTACCCTCCCATAGAAAATGGACCAGCCAAAATGTATGAAACAGCCAAATTATTTTTTCGCGATTTCGGGCTTGGTCCCATAGTAAAAGTTGCTCAGTATAATCCCAAAGCCTCCCAGCAACGAAAATGCAGTTATTTTTTAGCCACCCTGTATATAGTGTTCATTTTGACCTATATATTCTATTATCTCGGACACAAATAACAAAGTCATAATGAAAGTTTCTTATTTTAATTATTAGACATCAAGGGCCTATTTTAGATTTAAGCTAGTTATTAATTTCGTTTAGTAGTACCACTGTATATATATTGTATGTAAATAAATGATTTCCATTATTAGACATTAAAAAGTAAATGTACCTAAGTGCTCCGTTTTAAATATAGTTTGTTATGTATGCCTGTCTAACCCAAATCCGGTTAGGTATACATATAACAGAATAGATCTCAAGTCACAGTAGAGGAAGCAGCCGAGATTTGCGAGAAAGAAACAGTTAGTAAGAAATAGAACTAGTAAATACCTAACTCAGTAATTAGCCTACTTTTATTTTAAGAAGATAAGCATTCGACCCTCGCTGAGCATTCCCGCCGAGAATCGAAGTGCCTTCAGAAAAAAACACGTAGCATTTGTAAAATACCTATATACAAACCTACGTATCAATTTGTTGTGCATATATACGTTTATGTTTTCTTACTACTTAATAGTTTGGTATAATGGACCAAGACGAGGAATTTTCTCCCACCATGGGGCTTTAAATACAGGATTCGTTTCTATTCGCTAAACTGAGCTATGTACCTACATTTACGATGGGACCAACCCTTAAATAGCGATAAAAAATTGCCTTTTCCAAACGTTTTGGCTGATCAAATGTCAAATGAGTATTAATAAATTCTTTATGAACACTCATTTGAGTTGCTTAGCTTTCTTTCTTGACATTCTATTGAAGTTATTAAACTGAACTAATAAAATTGTGAAGGTGGGTATTTATTCTTGCAACTATTAATATTACCTAACTGCTGTCAAAGGATTATAATAAATAATAATAATACAGGTTAGGTTAGGTTTTTTATAATGTGTTTATATATTTTTGTTATGTTTTGTAAGTGTTTTTATATTTTACTTTTATACTCACATTGTAAAATCCTAACCTAAGACCCTAATTAAATAAAGGAGATATAATAATAGAAAAGCTTTATTCCTTCCACACATACTTCAAACAAAATAAATATATAACATTAAAGTAAAAAATAACTTAAAAATTAACTTAAAAAATATGGGGCCCCGGGTTTCGGGTAAAAGCCTCCCCCAAGGAATTCCATTCCTCTCTATTTTGGGCTGTCTCTAGCCATTTTGGACCCGCCGTTTCTACTAGTTCGTCTGACCATCTACCACGTGGTCGGCCTTTGCCTCTTGAGCCCTGCGGCCCAGACCACTTTACTGTTCGTATGGTCCATCTGTCGTCTCTATATCTGGCAACGTGTCCTGCCCATTTCCACTTTCTTTGGAGTGACAATGTTAAAGCGTCTGTAATTTTTGTTTTTCTTCTAATATCATCATTCCTCACTCTGTCCTTTAATTTTATGCCTAGTAGGCTCCTCTCCATTCGCATCTGCGTAGTTTGTATTTTTTGTCTGGTTGTGTAATCGAACGTCCAAGTTTGGCAACCATAGGTGAGGCATGGTAGTATTTCCGAATCCATCACTATTCTTTTGGTAGGCAGAGGGAGTTGCGATTTAAAAATTTCTTTATTTGCCCAGTATTTCTTCCAGCTGATTGCTATTCTGCGGTCGACTTCTATAGAGTTTCTATCTTTGCTGAAAGAGATTTGTTTTCCCAGATATACGTAGCTCTCGACGAACTCAAGAGATATATTATTTACTAAAATTGGTACAGTGTGTGAATTCGTCATAACTTTCGTTTTTTCCAGGTTCATTTCTAGTCCAATTTTTATACTGGCTTCATTAAGGTCGTTTATCATGGTACTTAATTGTAAAGGGCTTTCTGCAAACAGTATAAAGTCATCAGCGAACCTTAAGTTACTTAAAACTTTTCCCTTTATATTGATGCCTCGTTTTGACCATGGTAAGTTCGCCATTATATGTTGTAGCACGGCTATAAAGAGTTTAGGGGAAATCGGGTCCCCTTGTCTCACACCTCTGTTTATTTTAAACTCCATGCCTAATCTGTCTAGTCTAACCCGGCTCGAACTGTTGCTATATATATTTTTTTAAATGTTTATATATTTTTCATTGATATTTTGTACTCGTAATGCCGTCCAAATGCTGCTATGAGATATGGAATCGAAAGCTTTTTTGTAATCAACGAAACCTATATACAATGGTGTACGAAATTTCGACTATTTTTCGATTAATAGGTCTACTACTTGTATGTGGTCTACTGTACTAAATCCGCTCCTAAAACCGGCTTGCTCGATCGGTTGATGAGAGTCAATTTCCGATGATATTCTTTCTAAAAGGCTTGAAGAAAATAACTTGTAGAGACAGGACATAAGACTTATGGGACGGTAATTTCCAATATCCTTTGGGTCGCCTTTTTTATACAACAGTACGATTTCTGATTCTGTCCATGACTGCGAAACTACTTCTTCGTCCAATATTTTATTCCATAGTAGTGTTATAGGTTTTAAGAGTAGAGTCTTTGCGAACTTAATACTTTCGTTGGAGATCCCATCAGGTCCTGAGCTTTTTTTTTACTTGAGCTTTGTTATTTGTTTTAAAACTTCAGATTCCGTGAATTTCTGAACTGAAGAGGTACGACTCGTGCCTTTTGAAGTAGAGTCTATTTGTTTAATTGCTTCGTGTTGACTGTAGAGTTTTTCATAAAATTCCGTTGCTCTTTTTAAAACTTCCCTCCGAGGTTCACATACGATATAGCCTGGTTGGAATCCATATTTTCGATTTATTCAGTTCTTTGTAAGCTTTTTTGGAGGATCTTGATGTTTCTAGGTACTTTTGTATCGTGTTTATTCTGTGAGAGCTATACCAATTTTTTATTTCTTTGTTGGTAGCTTTATATAAGCTTTTAAGTTCTTCCTTTTCAGATTTGTTCAGTTTCGGTTTGTTTTGTAGAGCGTTTCTTTCTTTCATAAGTTCTAAAGCTCTTTGTGTTAAAATATAGCATTTTTTGGTTCGTTCGGTACTCTGTAAGCTTTTAGATATAGAGAGCGTAACTTTTTGGCAATATTCATTTACGCTGTAATTGTTGCAGGTCGATATCAGTTCTGGTATATAGTTACTTAGGTTGTTAACATATTTGTCTCGCTCCTCTAATGATTTCAGCGTTGATGTGTTTGAAAACCTGCGTCTGCTCTTTTTCATTGTATTTAAGTTTACTGTTGTTCTAAGCATTCTGTGGTCAGACCCGAAGGGGACCGACGAAAGTACTTCATATTTAGAAAACAGGTGTGGTTTTGTGTTTAAAATGTAGTCAATCTCATTCTTTGAGCTTTTGTTGGGGGATATTTGATTTTGACTGTTTGATTTTTTTAGTTTAAACATGGTATTTATTATTTTTATATTGTATTCGAATGCGTATTGAATAAGTCTTTCGCCGCGAATGCTCCTATCACCATAAGCATTAAGGCCGGTAATTGAATGTTCTCGTTTCTTAGGTGTCCCAATTTGTGCATTAAAATCTCCCATAGAGATTATATATTTAGTAAAAGTAGAGTCATGAGCTTTCGCCATATCTTCATAGAATTTGTCTATATCTTCTTGAGATGAGCTTTCAGTAGGCGCATAGGCCTGTATTATAGCGAATAGTGTGTTTTCCAACTGAATTTCGAGTACACAGACTCTATCTGATATTCCTGTAAACGTTTTAATGTTGTTTTTGTATTTTTCTTGATTAAAATACATGCCTTTTTCTATCACATAGGAAAAACCAAAGGCATGTTAAAGGACGTCCACGTATATTCGCAAAACAAACAAGGAACGATCATGCCAGATAGTTACCCCTCTCACTTTACGCTGGTTGCCAACTTACTTGTACTAGCGCTATGATGCCCGTCAAAGTGTCTAACTTGCAACGCAGGTAGTGCAAACGTGCTACCTTATTAAGAAAGTTAGAACAACCCTTAATAGTAGAATTACAAGAGTTGTATCAGCGTGGCTAGTTAAGTTTGTATGTTGTAGTTTGGACGCGATATTATTAACGTGTCGAGCTGTCGCCGCGGGTGGACAGTGACGCGCTCTTTATTGAACTACGGCGGTGCGAAATGACGTCGGGTCTCGAGATTTACTTTCGCGATAAACTTTTGGGATGAAATAAGTTTACTATTGAGATATAACAGTACCTAATACTAATATTATGTTATTTTTGGGTTTATAAAGTATAACAATACAGTTAGTGTAATAACAAACCAAACTTGCAAAAAAAAAAACAGGAAGTTAGGTGAAAATGTATAGCAGAGCTCTTGATAGTTTATCATATTAACAATGGGTAGGTATGTGTCTCTTAACTTCGAAAACAGAAGGTATACCTTTTAATTTCAATTTGTTTATGCTCTGCATTGTTAAAGATTGGTTATTTATAATCTTACACATTTATTTTATTAAGGATTCACATCCTCTTAACACTAAAAGTGTTATATACCTATGATTTTTCGATGTTGCTAGGATATGTACGTTTATATTCTGTTCGTTTGACTTGTCTTAATAAATACTTATATATCTACGTAAGCATTTCTCGTTCTACTTTACTAGGTACAAATTTTACATAAACTTCGACTTAGAAGCATTGCGTTTACTAATAACTTCTTACAAATATAAAAAGCGAAAGTGATAAACGCTGAGTCATCAACGAATCATTAACCAAAAACCGGCAACGCTTTTGATCGAATGTTTGCTCAAACACCCATTTGCGTACATGAAAACAATAACTGAGGGGTGCGCAAACAAGTGAAGACCAAGGATGGTAAAGAGCAAGTCACCAATCGATCGAGTTGTCATGGCGACCCCAGACATCCGCAATATCAAGTGCCGAACACTTTTTGCAAGTCACGGAAGCCTGTATTTTAAAATAATTGCTACAATTTTTGCGTCTAACTTGTGGCTACTTATGTGATCGTGTTGTTTAAATAAACGACATTTATTCTGCGAACGATTGGTATTAAGTACTTTTTTTATAGGTATACACCGCCGTTTGAACCGGTGAACGAATAATTTTAAATGGAATAAAGTTTAATGAAAGAAAAGAAACATACATTTTAATATTTCATTTAAATTATAAGACCGGCCTATTAGTGTACGTAAATAAGTAATTGAAACTTTGCAATTCTCTCCTAATTATTGAAAATGGAAAACTGTTCATTTAACTATTTTAACGTAACACAAGATACGTACGCATAATTTATACGCATATACGCATTAAGCAAGACCAGTCGTTAATATAAAACAAGAACGTTCATTCTTATGTTACTTAAGGGGAAGTGTTGAGGTTGTAATTATTTGCGTACCTGAGTCATAATCATAATACCTACTTAAATATGTAGGTATGTAGGTGGCACAACTACTCATGTCACAACTGCTCATGGCAAATAAGCACTTCATCTAGATAGGTTTCATATATATAAAGTCATTTAGTGATTTAGGTTTCCGTACTCCTAAATGCAAAACGGAATCCTTATAGGATCACTCGCGTGTCACCGTCAATTTGCTTCAAAACTTCAGGAGCGATTGAGTTAAATATTCATATTACTACTGTAATATGAATATTTACATCGGTTAACATACGGTACCTAAGTAAGTAAGAACGAGTATTAATTTAAATATTAAATGCATTGAGCTCTGGTGGTAAACATCGGAAATAAACAATTTAAATACAACCTTAAAAGTACAGTAAAAGTTATAATCAAGTCAAAAGTGTCGATCATACGAAAGAGACTCTGTAAATAATGTTTGATTTACGGAACCCTTCGGACTAGGCACGAGTCCGACTTGTAATTGGCTGATTATTTTTATAATAACTAATAATTCTTTTGAAAAGCATCATTTGATGAAGTGGAACTACATAACTACCTATAAAGAATATGAACTAATGGCATACTGTTTTAAAGATAATTAGTATCAATACGTATTTTTTAATACGATAACGACAGTAAATGTGACCGACAAATTCAAGCCCGCGAACCGCGCATAATGTCTTAATTAGAAAGTTACGTCGATTTTCGTGGTCGGAAAGTGGCACAAAACGAGCGCTTACTCGCGTGTTCCTTGTCGAGTTTCACGCCCCTCACGATACAGCATATCGAACACACTGCTATAAAAACTCCAATCATACCGTTTGTATCGCACTCACACTATGCGTCAAAATAAAGGACAGCTGATGTTCTGTCGACTCGACGGTTGCCTAGAGGTAATTTATAGGGCAGACTCTCAAATAACCTCGATTTTCAAAGCATGACTAATTGGGCCCACTCCGCTGGTCGTGTTGAACCGTAATGTACCTGACGTGATTACTGAAGGCGTTTCGACTGTTTTCAAAATGTCGTTTCATTGTGTTATTAACCTAATTTTATTTGATGTGTTATGTTTAATTAGGTTTTCTAGTTAATTTATAACAACTTTGTAAGTAACCCACTCGATAAAGAGATGCGAAGCTAGCTAGCTAGCTTCGAATTATTTTTACTTTTAAAATGAATTATAGCCAAACTTTAAATCAAATTGGTGCTGGAAAACAAACAATTGCCACAGTCGAAAATGGAATATAATTTAACGTTATTCCCTTTACGTGAATTGAATTCCCGTTCGCGTTGTTCCACATTTTGGTACATCGGGAATGTGTTATTCTAATCGATACCCGCCTATTTCAAATCTTTTAGTCGAAGCCAAGACGCTCCACTCATTGTTCCTTTATTGAACGGGGTATAATATTATGTATGTATGTACATTGGTATGTACCTTGTATGAAAATGTCGTGAAATTATTCCTAAAATATTAGCGAACAACTTCACGTTGCAATTTGAACAAGATTAAGTACTTTGTTCATAACGTTTTACTTTGTATAAAATTACAGAAATGCATTTTTTTACTATCAGCTCTGTAACCTACGTATAGTTAATTTACTAAAATCAGCGAACGCAATATATAGTTTAAAAAAATGTATAGGTACCTATGCAAATGTCTGTGGTCTGTGACGGATTAATTCGTCTTTGGCGTTGGACCTTCGGTGCGGATATATCCGTCCAGGGTGTCCAAAATGTTAATAGGTACTCTATTCATATCCTCGATCACACCTCACACCTAATGCCTTGATCACATTATCAACTGCAGTGGCGAAACAGTACAGTACTGAGCACTCGGTCGACGGCACACACTCGTTACGTGTGAACAAGGTATAACGAGTATAATGATGAGAGATGAGCAGATGCTTGGCCGAGACAGCCTCGCGGTCCCCAATCATTTTACCATACCGGGTGCTCAGCTCACCACCACACATCCCCGCACTGACTTGCTGACTGACTCGCTGGTGTAGACCACCATTTAGTTGTATATTTAAGAATAAGTCTATTTTCAAGTAAAGAGAACCGACTGTAATTCCCTAATACAGTACTCGTATTCCAAAGATCAAGTCTCCTAAAAATCCATGGTCGCGTCCAAATGCAACCTTCCTCCCCAACAAGTCCATTAATACATATTTTAGAAGTGGTACCTATTAAGAAGCTTTGTTATATTTTGTAATGATTTCTTTGCGATTTATAGTTACGTGCTTAATTTAAGCATCCGCACACGTCTTCATTTACACAAACTGACTCGCCAGAAAATTCAAACGTGTGTTAAAACAGTCACTTAGCCATTTACTCTCTCGGCACAAGTGTCATATTGTTGATTTGCTTCTGTACTCGTTAGGTGTGATCCAGGTATTAAAGTACCTACTTTACAACTTATTGATAATTCACAAGAGGTCTGGCCATCGACAAGTATCCAACTTTTGTTGAAGCGAAAGTTTTCATTGTGTCCTGGCCGGATTAATACGTGAACTTCGCAAAGGGTTATCTAAGCTGAGGGGACCACGTTCCTATTAATTACCTAAGTTTGAACGAGACCGATAATTAATTAAGAACTTTAGTTAGTGTGAGGTTTGGTGACACTGGCTCGGCTCAGTATTTGGCTCCTGCGATTCGGCCATTTTATTATCTACTTACCTCAATAGTTGAGTTGCAGGATGTTTATTATAAGTATGTACTGTAGTTTACTTCTTTTGATTCTTGATCTTAATAAATTCTTTATTATGCAACACATAATGAAAAAGAATACAGAAAAAGAACGGACATTACATGAGGTAACAACAACATACGGTCTTATTGCTCAAAAGCGATCTCTTTCAGACAACCTTCATATATTTATGTACTTCTTAATTAAAAATAATCTTCCTTGTGACTTTAGAGTTGTAAAGCTTCAAAGGAATAACTATAAAAAGGGCGTGTGTCATCGCTAACCATAAAAAAGGCGTTTCAAAAACAAGTCCGCAAGTCCTTTGTTGTGTTTAAAATTTGGCTTGCAGTGACTTCAAACATATCAGTTGGTAAGGCATACCTATACGAGTTCTTATTTAAACAGAAAAATATTTTATATTATCCTTTTTGAAGACGCGGGTTTCTTTTTTTTTTGGAAAAAGTTATTATTGTTTACTTCATTAATTATGTAAATAAACACCCACCACCTAATCCATACGTTGTCTGAAAGTACCAGTTGTGTGGGAAAATCCATAAAAAGGATTGTTTTCAATTAAAAAATAAGAGCTAGGCCTCATTATTCGAGCAAAAAACCCAGTGATTCTTCACACACATACACATACATGAGTATGAGTATTACTGTCTTGTTTATTAAGAAAAATCACAAAAATAATAAATACATAAAGATGCAAACAATGCCATAAGGCATATTTAAGTGAACGAAATACGTATTATTACTTATTCATTAATTATTTTTAACGATATCGAGGTCGAGGCCCGTGGTAAAATTAATCAAAACCGTTACTAATTAACGAGTCCCTACGTTTAACAAATATTGCCAAGCGCCAACGCTGCCACACACTAATAATTTAATTTCTCTATGTTTTAATAACTCTTGTGGGCAAAAAATGCAATAACTGTGTTTTTTTGGTGTATATTATAATTATTTTGCGAATTATCGAAAAACAATGTCTTTCCTTTCTTCTGTGTGTGCGTGTTTTATTTAATTGAAAATTTTAGTCGCATAGTTAATATGATTCAATATCTATTCTGTATCTGGGGGCACGGTGGTGCCTCCGCCAAGATGAGCCAAGCGAAGCGCCAGGGCCTACCTTTTTTCAAAGCGCTTCGTCGATTTTTTGAACCCTCATAACTTGGGTTTGGATTATACCAGATAAACAAAATTCTCGAGATATGATGTCGATAGCGGACTTATTAAACATATAAAGTTTTAATTGTATAGCTCTTATTTATACTGTAGATTTTATTGATATATAAGAACCCTAATTTCGTCACTGATTCACTCACTGATGATCATCAAAATTCTTAGGGCACTTCTTGAAGTCTTAGAAAGATGAAATTTGGTACGTAAGCTAGTATTAGTACATTAACTGCAAAAAAATCTAAAACATGGACTGTCAAACAGTTATCATATCTCATGCAGAGCCAAGCTTCTAACTCTACACATATTTTGTCTAAGGTGTAGAGTTTGTGACGTTAGGGCTTGTAGAGTTAGGGCGTGTAGAGTTAGAAGCTTGGCTCTACATGAATTTTTTTTTGGTGGGATATTGCTGACTCGATAGTATAAAATAGTACTGATATTATCATTAAGGTTTCTTAACTTCTTAGTGCGCAATAATGTATATAATTTGATAAACGTTAATAAGGCGGTTGGTGAAATACTTTCGCTTATCTAATACATAACAAAATCAGTCGAGCACTTCGTAACATAATTAAGGATAATTGGGTACTTGATGTAAGGTAAATGTTTGACAAGCATCATAATGTTATTATTAACCAATATTGAAGCTACTCGTAGCGCGCTACTCAAGTGCTAGACATATTTGTTCAATATTTTCATAACGTATTATTAATTGTTTACTCCAACATGATATTGCAGGGCTAATTTGATTTCAAAGCAATCGTCTGAATTAATTGACCTAAATGGAGTCAGATGTTAAACTACATTTCCATTTATAGTGAAACTAAGCATTATATGTATATGTATATATATATATATATTTCCCTAATATCTAACATAAAATAATACTCTTACACTTCCTTTGCTAACTTATACAAGGTATCATTTTATATCAATTAGGTTCATCGAAAGCGAAAACAAATGAATTTCCATTTTCCTAAGAGTTATGAATTATGATTATGGCAACTTGTAACTCTGTTATCCATTAACGCTATTTCTAGCAAAATGAAAACCGGGGTGCTAGGAAATTCAGCCGGTTCCGACAATAAAAAGGGCAGTAAACCACGTTAACACGTTCATAAAAAGTGAACGGATCCGTTTAAAATAATGAAAAGTAACGGTGATGGGACCTTGTTTATAATAATGTTTGTTCAACGTAAATCTCCTTCAGCGTTCCCCCCTCGTGCTCCTTCCAAACTCGCGCCATAGAAGTTTTGAGTGAAAAATTACAGTCATAATTTTCGTAGCACTGAGACCGTCTTGGCGAGCGTCCCTGTAATTAGATCCTTGGCTGAACCCGGGCTTCTATGGTCATTTTTATAACCTCTTTGTTACTTTGCTAAATGTTCCGAGCACCGTAATTGTTCTTTTGTAGGTTTTAGTTAGTTTTATTAACCTAACCTAACCATAATTCAATTCATACAAAGTTACATATACCTGACTATTCCATTCTATTTATTATCCGTTGTATCTAATGTATTAATTTTTTATTGACAAATAAGGTATTGGAATGTATTGGTACACTGTATCTTAGCACTTACTCGTAATGTGGTAACCATAATTCAATTCATACAAAGTTACATAATTATATACTGACTATTCCATTCTATTTAGTACATACAAAGAACTTAGAAAGTAATGAACCGTTGTATCTAATGTTTTTTTTTATTGGAATATATTGGTACACTATATCTTAGCAGATAGGTATTATTGAATTATTTTTGAACCGCTAAAATACCTACTCGTGAAGTAAAATGGTTATTTTTTTTTAATCCAAACTAACAGTCGCACTTGTTATTCATGAAGTGCCTAGCTAACATACAAATTTAGATCAAAACGAGGTTATGATAAACTTTATGACACATAAAGCTTTATGTATATAGTTCTGGAATACCTAAGCTCCCCCTAAACATCAGCACTATTAAACGTCGCAACTTACCGAGAAATTGCAAAGTCAATTGCAAAAGTTTCATTATCAGTATTTACAATGTATCACGACGCCCGATTAATGAGCATAAATTAACCGGCTTCAGCAGCAGTGTTTTCCTTATCTGCGCACTGATAATAACGAAGTTTAATTAAAACCCCGGCGTTGCTAGTCAACTAGCCATTAAGGAAAATGGAAAAAACGAAGTGGAAAATCTATTTTAAGGTTAAAATATTTGTGTTGTATTGTGTTGTTATACATATACAGAATGGAACATTTCTAGAGACTGAGCTGAAAGGATAGTGTTATCTAAGTGATCTAGAATCGAATTAGTATAATCGTAAAGCTGGATTAAAAAGTCAAACAAAATCATTTAAATGAAATATTTTGATATCAGTGACAACCCTACAAAGTTATTTACATTTTAAATTGACACATGACATGTCATTCAATAGGATCTAATTGCTGGGGTTGAAACATACAGATTTCTGCACTAATGTTTAACAAACTGTATCTCAAAAATGGTTAGAAATATTAACGTGATTAAGTGAAAAATAAAGTACGTAGCCAAAACAATTCCCCGTTTGCGTAAAAGTCCTTCGTTCTGTTCTACCCGATATATGTATAATTCTAAGCTGTCATGCTTATAGTATGCTCATGGCAAGCATGGATTGTTGTTATTTGGATATGCTGCATTAAGACTAGATAAATAATTAAGAGGCTGTTAGATAAATGGATAATTTTTAAAATATTAAATATTAAAAATAAACAACTAATATATACAACCACTATTAGTTTATAATTCAGTAAGAGATTATTTAATTAATTATTAATTAATTAATCCATCTAATTAATCAAGTAGGTACATAATTATTACAATAATTACCAACATAGTATTTACTTAACTTTCAATATTCCTTTGGCGATGATTAACTCAGTGCTGCAGGGCAAGGCAGAATGCAGAATCAGAATGATCAATAATGGATCGGTCGGTCCCTTTTATACCCATTTCTACCTGGCAACTGGTTGATCATGCCACTTGTCATTCGATAACTGACGTCACAAAGGTAGTTTCTCATGTACCTCGTCCATTTATCGAATCATGCAGAATAAAACTATTAGAATATATTTAATAAACTCCGTTATACATAATTATTAATCAGTAATATTAATTCAAAATATAATTACTACAAAGTAGTTTACAAATTTAAGTAGTAAGTTAACAGACTTACTGTTTCTCTTGTCAACGGTGGTTTCGTATCGTACCTACCCACATAAATAGCAAATTCTGTAAAATTCACGTGATGTTGTGTTAAGTGTTTAAATAGTGTAATATATTACCAACATTGGACGTCAAAGAGAAACAGGCCAGTTTTATACGTAATACAATTTGTACATAGAATAACAATATTCTAACACGGCCATACTGACATGTACTTCGTTCCCGAAGTACAAACTAAGATCAATTTATAAGGATAAAAATTGTACTTATTTATTGCCATACCCGATATGGGTATCATGTATTGAGACATTTTTATTGCTACTTAAAGTCCTGACAACTATGTACATATATAGTAAGCAAATGAAATTAAGAAGTATATAGATAAATAATGCTACTTCACACACAATTTACTTTGTGTAATCAATGTATGATCTGCTGGAATGTTAGCCCCATAATCGACCAGTGAATGTGTGGGTATTGCCAAATACCTAGACGTGCCAATTACATTCACCCGCTGCTAGTGAGACAATTGACACCAAGTATATGACCGACCAGCGGATACCAAATAAGTGTTGTGAGGGTATTGCCAGATACCTAGACATGCCAATTACATTCACCCGCTGCTAGTGAGACAATTGACACCAAGTATATGACCAACCAGCGGATACCCAATTAGTCTATCAGAAACAAAGAATCATAAATGCCAAAATAAAATACCAAAATAAAACATTTACCTACATAACATGTACATAGCTTACTGTTTGATAAACTTTCCAAAAATCGCTCGGCCAATCTGACGAATCATTGCACATTGTTTTAAACATATAACAGTTGATACATATCTTTCTGCTTGACGATAGCTTCGTGGTACACCAGGAATCTGCTCCACTGTCGCTTGTAGCGGGGTTAAAGGTGGGCAAAGCGATGTCCTTGTCTCTTCCGCGAGCACCGGAGACAGCTTTCAGAAGGCTTCACACAGCTTCCAAATTCGACTGAAATTATATAAGTATATATGTAGTGTAGCTGGATACAATCCCACTTCTGATGTTAGATAAATGAATAAATTTTTAAAATATTAAATATTAAAAATAAACTCAAAAATTGATAGTCGATAATTACTTAACTTTCAAGGTAAAACTTGTCAGGATGTTAGTTATTTACCTTGATTCATAATTATGTAAAACTGCTAAATCAATAACTGGATACTATTTAAGTTTTAAGCAAGATAAATAAAATAATAAACAGATGTAATTGAAAATAAAACTGTTTTATTAAATTGAATAATACAATTTATTCACCTTATCATCAACAACTAATATATACAACCACTATTAGTTTATAATTCAGTAAGAGATTATTTAATTAATTATTAATTAATTAATCCATCTAATTAATCAAGTAGGTACATAATTATTACAATAATTACCAACATAGTATTTACTTAACTTTCAATATTCCTTTGGCGATGATTAACTCAGTGCTGCAGGGCAAGGCAGAATGCAGAATCAGAATGATCAATAATGGATCGGTCGGTCCCTTTTATACCCATTTCTACCTGGCAACTGGTTGATCATGCCACTTGTCATTCGATAACTGACGTCACAAAGGTAGTTTCTCATGTACCTCGTCCATTTATCGAATCATGCAGAATAAAACTATTAGAATATATTTAATAAACTCCGTTATACATAATTATTAATCAGTAATATTAATTCAAAATATAATTACTACAAAGTAGTTTACAAATTTAAGTAGTAAGTTAACAGACTTACTGTTTCTCTTGTCAACGGTGGTTTCGTATCGTACCTACCCACATAAATAGCAAATTCTGTAAAATTCACGTGATGTTGTGTTAAGTGTTTAAATAGTGTAATATATTATCAACATTGGACGTCAAAGAGAAACAGGTCAGTTTTATACGTAATACAATTTGTACATAGAATAACAATATTCTAACAAGGCCTTATCTATCCGGGGTTGTAGACAAGGTACTACTGTTAACATCAAACGAAAAGCAAAAATGTATTACAATAACAGATCTGAAAGAGTCAATTGGAATTTTTCATAGATTATTTTGACGATTTGTCATATTACTTAAGCACCCTGTTAACGCCAAACGAAAAGTAAAAAATAAAAATGTATCGCAAACGAAGAGTCAGCTGATCATTTCCATACACATTATAGTTTTGACTGGCGATTTCTATGAACGATTGTTCCCAAGCCCCCAAGCAAGCAAGCAAGCAAGCAAGGCCCCAGAGGTCATAAACGATTTTCCGAAAAATAAAAAGTAGTCAATATTAAAACATAAACGTGTCGTGTATTTTGATCACGTTCACGCTGAACGTAGGTACTCGTAAAACTCGATTTGCAGCACAAAATAATACAATTTTACATCGTCGAACCGGGTATCGGTTAAAGCAGAAAATTAGATTGTTACCTGCTTTAAATGAATCACATTGACATCCAGTTCGTAAACATTTTTTGTGATTTTAACAAAATTTCGTCAAATAACTCCTGAAAATAGGTCACATTTTGCATTACGCAATGAACGAAAATCTTTTTATATTTTATTATGTAAAAAGAATTTCTCGTTTTTAACAAACTTTATTGTGATTATGCGTCTCAGTGGAGAATAAAGTCTTAAACTAGATACAAAAATTAAGTCGTCTCGAGTGACTTTTTGACAGCAGCAAAGTTAAACGTCTTATACCTTAAGGTTATCATATCGGCTAACTTTAGTAATCTGATTCTTACGTTTGTGATTTAATTACATTTGCAATGCACTAAGTTGTCCTTGAGATAATATTGCTGAAACTGCAACATACTCACAACATTAAACATATAGGTTACATTAAATTAATGTGTAAAATAAGTCTCCGTGAGCCGTAAAATTTTTCAAGCATAACGCGACTCAAATAATCATACTTCGAGAAGTTTCTAATAACGCCTTCTCTTTAGATTCATTGCACCTTGCAGAAAATTTTAAAACTTCAGCGTATCTCTTAAGATGTTTTTAAAACTTTTCAAAAGACATTAATCTCAGTAATTTCGCCCTGCATTTGGAGCAAGAAACTTTCTGTTATTACTGTGACTTTAGTTCTATTATAAAATTATTTAAACATTATTCATAATAATAAGTGAACATATAATGTATTACCTCCCACTAGTTGCTTTGTAATTCTCTGAAAGTACCTACTCATTCTTTTACCTCATTTGCGTACTGATACGCTCTATGCGCTAATGAAAATAGTTTGTAGGTACGAGAAGTAATAACTTTGCCACCAACTGAAACATGGCACGCTATTAGTTTTCATTTGCATTATGAAATATTACAAAATTGCACACGACTAAGCATTCACGGCTAATTTACGACTCAATTTTAAATTTTTCCCACCAAAGCACTGGGGCTGCAAAGCACTACTAAGTCTTTAAGTATTCTATTTTCGTTTCGTCAGGAGATGCTTTGCTCACAAAAAGTATAAAACATTTGCTACCTTGCACGTTGTTAAGTCTAAAAGTTCAGTATTTCGCGAAAGCGGGACGTCGTCGAGACACCGTCTTAATGAACTTATGATAAAGTACTTCGTTTTCATGAATTTTACTCCAAATAACGCAACATTTTCAAGCAAGTAAAGTGATGCAAATATCTTGATTTTATTACGAAGAGGCAGAAGAGCACAGTGCCTGTTTGCTAAGTAACGACAATTCAATTGAGACGCTTCGCTTTTAAAAATGTATTTGTCAAATCAACTTACACAATCCTATTCGAATAAGGTAATTTTTTTTGGTTTGACAAAATGGTATCATTTAAGAGCATAATTTTGCTGGCATAAACAGAGAACAGTGTTTTACTTTTGGCACACATACATGAATGACTTGTCTGGATTACACACAGATAAATATAGGGTAAAGCGGTATTCCATAAATCCCACTTACTTTGCCGCCATCCAACGATTTAGAACTAACTCGTAGTTATAAATTTTCGGATACGCTACCGAAAATAGCTCTGCGGCAAAGGCCTGGTGTTCAGCCAAACAGATGAAATGTTGCCTTGCCGCTCCATTAGGAATTAATGGGCCGATTCGAGAAATGTCATCTTCCGGTAAATAACCAACGATAATTCATTTCTTACTTGACAGCCGTTCGGCCCTGGAGATTCGGTTTGTGCAAAAACAATGACGTGAACGAGCTCTGCTCGCCTGCGAATGAAAGTGATTCATTTCGCTAATTAGAAGCTGAAATATGGCTTCATTGTGTAGATAGGTCTCTCTAATTAAGAGATCGTTGCAGTGCGCGCGTGTCATCGTGGTGTTTTTAATGAAGTAGGATTGCGAGAACGCGATTTCATATACCTATACCTAGTTAGTTTTACTCACCAACAACCAACAATCTCACGAAATGTTTGTGTATTTGAAGTGATACAATTCGATAACCAAAGGGTAAAAAAAGCCGCCTAAGTCGTTTGGATGCTAAGAGACCGGATGGTCTTACACTTGTACTTTCGTTTACACTCATCTCGCGCACACGCGGTTAACAAGGCAGGTGCTCGGCTGAAAGTGCTGCTAAATAGATTCAAGTACAGCAAATACACACGTCATATTGCTTGTCACGACCTCGCTACAGGTGAATTTTACGCCTAGGATGTACCAGGACGGCAACATGTCAATCTGATTACAGCAGGATTATAAACGACAGCAATAATTCACGCAATGCTAATACAAATCCGGGCTAGGCTACAGTATAATTGCATCATGTTTGATTAATACCTACTTGAGATTGCCACAGACATGGCTTGGTACTTACTTGCTCGGTAATAATGTATTAATTGGATCACAATTAAATAGATCCATATAATATCGTCGATACCATTGAAATTATTGGATAATAAACCGTGTTACAAGTGTAATAAAGTGCATTGTTACTTTAATTTTTTGATAGTACTTAGTGACTTTTGCTTGTCACCCGACGATATACACGGTGGCTAAAAAATAACTGCATTTCTGTCGCCAGGGAGGTTTTGGGATTATACAACTGTACAGAGCAACATGGAACCCACCCCAAAATCGCCAAAAAAATATTTACCCTCCCATAGCAAATGGACCAGCCAAAATGTAAGAAACAGCCAAATTTTTTTTTGCGATTTCGGGGTTGGTCCCATAGTAAAAAAATGTTCAATTTAATCCCAAAACCTTACTGGCAACGGGAATGCAGATATTTTTTAGCCACTCTGTGTATTATGCATATACAGGTTGTCCCTAATACCAACACCATCATCTAAAGGGCTTATGGGCTACAATGTTAAAAGCAAGTTTACCCTTAATTAATATCTCATCATTTTTAAGATGTCGGCACTTTTCTTAATATAAATATTACTGAGAATTTAATTAGAATTTGCTACTATTTCTGAAAGATTATTCTTTTATTTCCTTTGCTATCCGTATCAGATTATTATCTTTCCCACTATCTCGACAGTGAGAACCAGACAACAGGCGGCATATCTCTTTAGTTTCTTACTTTATCCTACTATGCTGTTCTGAGAAATAAATCCGATAATACCGCAGCGTATGGAAATGTTTAAATCCAATCTCAAAAGTAAAGGGTTGTAGAACAAAAGGTTTATTTGAGAATAAAAGGAATGGATTGTAGTCGCGGTGAAACATTGGCGCGTCAAAAAGCGTGACGGGGCAGCTTTCACAGGCGCTACACTCGCATCCTACTCCAATATCAATTTCGCAGCTACATTGCTCTAGAGATACAGGCCAACTCGAAAGTACACTGATATCAGAATGACATCTAATAGCGGGATTCCACCAGCGTGCGGCACTGTGTGGCACAAGCATTTTCAGTACAAAAATGCTTGTGCTGCACAGTGCCGCACACTGGTAGAAATCTGCCTTAACTGGTGTCATTCAGTCGTCGTGCATATTAAGTACATGTGTTGGCACGATAACTAAATAAGATGATTCAACTATTATTCCAATATCAGTGTAGGTACGTTCGAATTGGCCTAAAAGTATCGTTTACACAGAAAACATTTTTTTTAATCCTTCGCTCATTAAACTCAAAGCTTATTCATAAGCTGAAACAGATGATAATTGATAAAATGGTTTGATTTGTCCCAAACGTTGTAAAAGCTTTATCCTTGAAAACTTTGTTTTAGATTTCTGCCACAATATTATCAATTTCCGCGTCGAATAAATATACATAATGGTATATATCTCTTCTTGCAAAATTATTAAATTTCATATTTTAAATCATGATACAAAGTTATAAAATCGGGGCGAAACTTTCGAACAAACTTTTGTGGGGTATAAATTAATTAGGAAATTGAGTTAAAGTTGAGACATCAGACCTCAGTTACAAGTTTTGTTGCTTGGGAGGGTGGGCGCGCAATATGGATTAGGTCAATTTAAAATTATTACCATAATTTCTTATCAAGAACTTCCAAGTGGGTTCCTTCCATGAATATTCAGTGGATTGATTACATACCGTATTTCCTGTGCGTGACAATGACGGAATGTGTTGGACTGAAGCTCTGGATAATGTAGTGAAGAAAATGCTGCTGCTCTACACTGTATTTCTCTAATCTAGTCTAAAATAGTCTTTAATCTAGACTAAATGTATAGACTACGATTAAACCAACAGCAAGAAAGACGCATCACTTTTGTACTAAACTTTCCAACAAGGTGCCGTTTTCATTGGGTGCGTCCCACGAGATATAACTACATAATATATAATTTCATATTAATAACATTCACAAGATATAATGAACGTTTGCTATAACATCAAAAAAAATATTTTTATTAGGAATAACGGTCAATTAACATAATACTCATTTTGTATAATGATTTTATATATAACACTCAAATACTCTAAATTCAGTTTATATAACATACATAACGTATATCGATCATAGTATATACTATCTTTTAGTATAATGATTATAAAATATAATAGCGTATGATATACTGAATAGGTTAAAACTCCTACCCTATACAAAACAAGCTGTTGCCAGAAAAGTAGGTTAGGTTAGGTTAGAACTGCGACCCCTACAGAAAACAAACTGCTGCCAGAAAAGTAGGTTAGGTTAGGTTAGAACTGCGACCCCTACAGAAAACAAACTGCTGCCAGAAAAGTAGGTTAGGTTAGGTTAGAACTGCGACCTCTACAGAAAACAAACTGCTGCCAGAAAAGTAGGTTAGGTTAGGTTAGAACTGCAACCTGTACAGAAAACAAACTGCTGCCAGAAAAGTAGGTTAGGTTAGGTTAGAATTGCGACCCCTACAGAAAACAAACTGCTGCCAGAAAAATAGGTTAGGTTAGGTTAGAACTGCGACCCCCACAGAAAACAAACTGCTGCCAGAAAAGTAGGTTAGGTTAGGTTAGAACTGCGACCCCTACAGAAAATAAACTGCTGCCAAAAAAGTAGGTTAGGTTAGGTTAGAACTGCGACCCCTACAGAAAACAAACTGCTGCCAGAAAAGTAGGTTAGGTTAGGTTAGAACTGCGACCCCTACAAAAAACAAACTGCTGCCAGAAAAGTAGGTTAGGTTATACAATACGAGCATTATGCATTTTGGTGTTAGATGTATTGAGTAATATACATTATAAATCAGAGATATTATGAACGTTATACATAATGATCGTTAGATACAATGATATTATACTTAAATAACGTTATACTTAACAAAAATAGATATTTTGATGTTATATATAATGTTCGTTATACAAAACAAACTTATACAATATGATCGTATATAATATGAATATTATAGTATAAGTTCTTATGTCTTATATTACTTACCCGTTTTCATTACTAGCGACATCTAGTTATGCCATTGCAAGTAGCTGTAAACCAAATTAGAAATTGTACCTGCTACTTACCTGAACTACTTTTTTATAATTTATTATTTATTTATTTTAATTACTATAGTTACCAATTAAAAATGCACATTCATGACACTTGATAAATAAACGCCGGCTCTCGTGAACCTATCTATGGCACTTCTAAGGTACCTAACAATCATTCATTTGAATAGAAAAATGAACACTCAGAGAAATAGCCTGCATTTTTTCTCAAAAAACTACTTTTGACATCGAACTACATTCGATATGGAAAAGTTTAAAATATATATACCGATCGATCTAAAATATTATAATTTATTGTGAAACAGCACGCGGAAAGTTTTCGAACGCTGCCGGCACTAAATTTGTAGTAACAAAGTGGGTTCTCCAACGGCCCCGGGTTACTCCGAGACAACTTTTCCATTTCCCAGTTATGTCGGACTGGAGAACACACCACAAATGCGACACGATAAATCGTCCGGTCAGCATTCGAAAGCCATTTTTGTGTCAGACATTTCTGCTAGTTCCGCAAGCATTAGGAAAAGCTGTAAAAACAAAAAGAATATATGACACCAAATAACAAAAGTAGGTTTTTGATTTATATAAATATTAAAATTAGTAACACTGAATATGTTTTATTGCATTTTCATAATGTCGTACCTACAATTTAAAACGAACTTCGTACAAAACATAATTTTATAACTTTGTGTAAGCCTGCAGTGCCAAGTTGAACGTTCTAATTAAAAAGGGCTGCTATTTAACTGATCACCAGATTGAGTAAAATTTAATACCAAAAAAATATTTTTTACCACCCTAAAATAATGAATGATCACCAAAATTATAACACCATTTTAATGTGAAATGATTACCAATTTTATTACATTTTACTATCCTTTTAATGGAAATGACACCAAACTAATCATTATTAACCCAAAAATAGTAAATGATTACCAAATTTCAAACCCCATTTTAATGTGAAATGATAACCAAATTTTTTAATCTTGCTATCCTATTAAAGAAAATGACACAAAAATAATCATTCTAAACCCAAAAATAGTAAATGACCACCGAAATTAGAACTCCATTTTAATGTAAAATTATAACCAAATTTTTAAATCTTGCAATCCTATTAAAGCAAATTACTCCAAAATAATCATTGTAAACCCAAAAATAGTAAATGACCACCAAAATTGTAACCACATTTTTATAAAAAATGTGCAAATGTTTAATATAATACTATTAAATTAATTAATCCACTTCGTCACCTTTTTCTAGTAGCATTTTATTTCTGTAACAGTCGCAGTTCTAACCTAACCTAACCCACTTTTCTAGTAGCATTTCGTTTCTGTAAGGGTCGCTGTTCAAACCTAATCTAACCCATTTTTCTAGTAGCATTTCTTTTCTGCAAGGGTCGCAGTTCAAACCTAACCTAACCCACTTTTCTAGTAGCATTTCGTTACTTTATGGGTCGCAGTTAAAACCTAACCTAACCCACTTTTCTAGTAGCATTTCTTTCTGTAAGGGTCGCAGTTCAAACCTAACCTAACCCACTTTTGTAGTAGCATATCTTTTCTGTAAGAGTCGCAGTTCAAACCTAACCTAACCCACTTTTCCAGTAGCATTTCTTTTCTGTAAGGGTCGCAGTTCAAACCTAACCTAACCCATTTTTCTAGTAGCATTTGGTTTCTGTAAGGGTCGCAATTCAAACCTAACCTAACCCGCTTTTCTGATAGCATTTCTTTTCTGTAAGGGCCGCAGTTCAAATCTAACCTAACTTACTTTTCTAGTAGCTTTTATTTTCTGTATGGGTCGCAGTTGAAACCTAACCTAACCCACTATTCCAGTAGCATTTCTTTTCTGTAAGGGTCGCAGTTCAAACCTAACCTAACCCATTTTTCTAGTAGCATTTGGTTTCTGTAAGGGTCGCAATTCAAACCTAACCTAACCCACTTTTCTGATAGCAGTTTGGTTCTGTAAGGGTCGCAGTTCAAACCTAACCTAACCCACTTTTCTAGTAGCATTTCGTTTCTGTATGGGTCGCAGTTCAAATCTAACTTAACCCACTTTTCTAGTAGTATTTCGTTTCTGTATGGGTCGCAGTTGAAACCTAACCTAACCCACTTTTCTAGTAGCATTTCGGTTCTGTGAGGATCGCAGTTCTAACCTAACCTAACCCAATTTTATAGTAGCATTTCGTTTCTGTAAAGGTCGCAGTTCAAACCTAACCTAACCTACTTTTATAGTACCACTTCGTTTCTGTAAGGGTCACAGTGCTAACCTAACCTAACCCACTTAACTGATAGCATAGCAGTTTAACTTACTTTTCTAGTAGCATAACGAAATGCTACTAGAAAAGTAGGTTAGGTTAGGTAGATATGTGGTACGTGGTACGGGGGGTTGAGCGGGAGGGGCTAGTAATTTTGGCATCAGTTTACTTTATTTGGTAATATGTATACATTTTTTGGTAATCATAGTGGTTTATTTAGGTGAAAATATCGCATTAATTTGGTCTTCAAGATTTGGTGATCATTAATGATTTTTGGTGGTCATTCAATATATTTGGTATTTGAATACAATTTGAAGGGCAGTCGTAATTAAAACGGTGGTACTTTTGTATTTTTAGGCCTTATTTTTTTGGTGTTCAGTAATTTTTTTTGGTAAGCATGATTTTTTTATTTAGGGTACCAAAGTATTTTTTGGTGGTCATTATATTTGTAGCCATTAAAAAGCCGTGCGCCGAGGGCCTCGTACTGGATAACAATTTAATGTAATGGCATTTAAAGAAGTCCTTTATGGACGATACGGCCGCGAACCTGCATAATTAATCAGCTCGCCAAGATTTAATACTTGGTAATAACTTGGAGTGGTTACGTAGGTAAATGCCTTGAACGTCTTTCATAATTCAGAAATCGTTGGCACACGAACAGCTCCTTTTTTGTAAGGGTTCGCACAATATGCGAACTTTCCCGTAAATGTAACATAGGGTATACAATAGATACTTACTTAGTAGGTACTGAATTCTCACCGTCTAACAAAACCGATGATCTTAAGAAAAGGTCATGTAAGTATACAGAAATTACATTTACATTTACATTTACTATTTTGGACTTATTACTAGTACTTAATCCAAGTTAAAAGCTTTTGTACAGTCAGTATCAAGAGTAGTGAATGAAAGAACGCGCCAAAAGTATCTGCCACCCTCTAATACTATAAGGTACCTATTTTCTAAAATAAATAAATCTCTACTTCAAAATTATTTGCTCCAGTTTAATTATTTCACATGTGTACCTACTTACATAGATAAGTATTTTTGTTATGATATTGGAGAAGGGTAGATACTCGTACTTTTGACGCGTAGTTTGATTCTGACATTTGATGCTGACTGTATCTACACTAAAAATTCACGGTACCTTATTGAGAAGCAAAATATAAAATACTGAATGCGCGACTTTCTTTTGTCCCTGTTTTACTGCGTATCTCTTTTCTTATTCAAGACTAACATAACTTGATTTCGTATATACCCACGTTTTCTTTGTTTATGTACCTATAAGGGACGTGAAGGAGAGGTCGGTCGTTCTAATAAAGAAGGTGTAACGTATCTTACGCGGTCCCACGCTGGGGACAATTTGTGGCAAATCTGAATTTGCCTAAACCCTTGGAAGGGACCAAGACAAAGACAAAAGGTCGACCTGGTTGAGATTTATGAAGATTGCGTTACCATACAAGCAGGTAAGGAATATATTCGAATGAAAGTAAGTAGTCTGGATTAGTTAACATTATTTTTGTGAACTGTGTCATAAAATGGAATAGGTATCGTATCCGAAATGATTAATGATAATAAAAGTTGTGTTTTCATATTGAGCTCGATACAAATTTAAAGCATGATAAAGATAACCTAGGTACTACACTTTTCCTAGCAGTGCTCGATATTGGAAGCGCGTCCATCCTCGCACTATGAGGTGGCGCACTGTGCGGTTTCTCAGGAAATTCCTTCCATCAACGGCTCGGCTATGCGTGAACACTCTTTCGAGGTTTTGTGAAGACTAGGTACAATAAACTGAAATAGATGTTATAAGTAGTATGTACGAAGGAAAAAGTGACCAAGGCCTCCATCTTCTGCTATTTTACAGGTAATATCACCGCAAGTGCGCAAATTTATTTTTTATTTATGTATTTATTTTAGAAATAATGTATTCTAAATGTGTTCCAGTTGCTGCAACGACAATATGCCAATGTCTGTTACGTTTGGATTCGATCACCTCAAAAACCGAAGTAACGAATATGAAAATGGAAGTCTCGGTAGTCAGGTAAGACTCAATTATCGGTGACGCCGCGACCATGAATATTGATAGTGCTATTTGCATATTCCACTACGCGATCGAAGCAAAAACCGCTAAGCAGGAGTGAGAATAGCGCTTTTGTTTACGTTGGAACGTGACTTATTTAAGCATTACCTAATAAGTGCAGTTACTCGTAAGTCACCTAAAGACATGATTGTACTTGGGTTATCATGGAATTCGATAAGATACTGTAAAGGCACTAACCCTAATGCTTCAAGGAAATAATTTAATTAAATATTGGCCATAAATATTAGTGATCGCCTAGTTCAAAATGTAGGACCCTCTACGTTGTGATAAAATATCTTTATGAAATCGACGTATAATTAAAATTGAAATAGATTGATTTTAATTTCCAATAAATAAAACGAATGAACAAATTAAAAAACAGACAATAGTGGGTAATTATTAGCTAAGCTAAGTGGGTAATTAAAAAATGAAACAACCGTTAAATAAAATAAAATTGTCGCAACAAACATCAGTTTAAAAAATATAATCGCAAATACGTAATAATAATAATAATAATCCATCGCTTTCACCCAATAACCTAGTTCATTTTAGATTCCATCAACTCTCAATAGTCCTTACACCCTGGCGGGTGCTGCCTCTGCGTGCGTCCCATGACACGGGCAAGGGCAGCCTCCGCTCGGTGTACCCCTTACATTTCATTAAAGTGTCAAAAGGGCCTCTACGTGTTGGCTTCGGCTCCGCGCACGCCTCCCAAAGGTCCGGAACACCATTGTTCCGTGATGGGAAAGACATACAAATAATAATAAATATTGGTATTGAACTGGTTACGATTCGGGGACCTCTTCGGAGAAACCGAGGGTTTTGCCTGTGCAATTGCGGACGAAGTGATGATGACGAACAACTATCGGAAATATATCCTGAAGGACGGTACGGTCGACATTTGTCGGGCATGCCGCCGTCCCGGAGAGTCACTCAGGCATATCATTTCCGGTTGTTCTCATCTTGCTAACGGCGAGTACTTGCACAGACATAATCTCGTAGCCAGGATTATTCACCAGCAACTTGCTCTTCTGTATGGCCTTGTGGACCGCGAAGTACCGTACTACAAGTACTTACCTGCGCCTGTTCTCGAGAATGGTCGTGCCACGCTCTATTGGGATCGATCTATCATCACTGACAGGTCTATTCCCATACAACCATTTCCAGTCGCCGTTACGACGCGGTGTTGACACATCTTGTGTCGACACCGTCTGTTTCGGTCACAATTCCAGTCGCAGAGTCGTCGCCGTGTCGACACAGTTACCAGAAATGGGGAAGGGTCGACACATGACACAAAGTGACATAAAGTGTGGTCGCCGTGTGCACACATTGTTTCGGGTTTGCGACTACTTTATGCCAAAATCATTCGTTCATTCGTTCATTTTGTTCCTGTCAAATGGAAACTGTCAGATGGAAAAATACTTAAATAAAAATAAGTGACATTAATACGCCATCTCTAAAACGGATTACAAGACGTAATTATATATTGTTTGCATTTATATTACAATATGACTTAAATTATTATGGGGAATTAAACTGCTCGAGTGATTTGATAAACTAAGTGTGATATAATCAACGCGCCACCACATTGTTTTAGTTTAGCCGGAAATGAAATTGTTTACTTCTCAGTGCCTGTGTTCATAACTATATTATTTGAAGCATTTTTAGTACTTCGATGCGTATACTATACTTAAATAACAGAAATAACGCTTTACATACTACGAAACTTGTTAATTATGATGTATAAATATGGTTTAAGGCTGAGAAATATTGCAGTCACAAAGTAGTTGCAATGTTTCGACTTTGTGTCGACTCTGTGTTGACACATGACACGCGCTGTCAAAAGTAATAACAAAGTTACTGGTATGTTACTGGATTTGCAAAATGGCTCCTTGTGTTGATTTGTTTTCAGATATTCTCAAAGTGTAAAAATGCCGTGGTCAGAGATAGGCATTAATCGATTAACTGTTTATTCGACTAATTAATGGAATAAAAAAAGTTAATTCTAAAGATTCCGATACAATATATTTTTAAGTTAAATCTAAAAATTCCGATACAATATATTTTTAACCTGGCGCTCTCTTCTGGGTCATATCCTCGATGTTGGAAGGTGTCTAGAGTGAGGCCGATCCCGAAGGCGAGTGACACTTCCGTCGTTGGGAATTACAGACCCATAGCCGTTCTTCCCACCCTAGGCAAGCTGTTTGAGTCCATACTTCACCGGACTCTATCTTCACAGGTTCGGCCCTTTTTGTGTGACGCGCAGCATGGCTTTCGGCCTAGTCGTTCGGTCAACACGAATCTGTTGATACTAACTGACAACCTTTCTCAACATCTTGACAGAGGTACTCAGGTGGATGTCATCTATTTCGATTTTTCGAAGGCTTTCGATCGCGTGGATAACGATGTTCTGGTTAGGAAACTTGATGAAATTGGTTTCTCTCCCAAGTTACTAACCTTTTTTGCCAACTATCTGCGCGATCGGCAGCAATTCGTCCGACATGGTTGTTTTGTCTCGACTCCTTACCATACCCGGTCTGGCGTCAGTCAAGGCTCCATCTTGGGGCCCTTGTTTTTCGGTATCATGATTAACGATCTCAAATCGGTTCTTCGGGCGGCTCAATGTCTCTTGTATGCTGATGATTTAAAGCTAGTATACAGGATAGAGCAAAGAACTGATTGTGAGACGTTACAAGAAGACATCGACTTGGTGTTTCGGTGGAGTATGCAGAATAAACTTCATTTTAACCCAGTCAAGTGTTCTGTGTGTACATTTAGCCGATCTCGTTCCGCTATACATGAGCATTATACACTAGGTTCGGAGCCGATAAATCGTGTCTTTGCCGTCAAGGATCTGGGCGTAGTGTTCGACGCACGGCTGACGTTTCACGAACATATTTTTTCTCTTGCCAAGAGTTCCTTTCAAAGGCTGGGTTTCGTAATCCGAAACCTCCGTGATTTTCATGACCCGGTGGCCATAAAAATGGTTTACAATGGTCTAGTAAGGAGTAAGCTAGAGACTTCGTCGATCATATGGAACCCCTACGAATCGACGTATGCTTTGCTGCTTGAGAAAGTTCAGAAAGCGTTTCTAAGGTTCCTTTATAAAAAAATATTCGGATTCTATCCGTACCTGTACCCGACAAAGTATCTTCTCGGCTCCCTCGGGTACAACTCCTTGGAGGTCAGACGGAATCACCAACTTTTAGTCACGGCATGCCGAGCCTTGCGTGGTGAGTCGGACTGTCCCGAAGTTGTCTCTGGTCTCGTGCGTCTGTTTGTTCCGGACGTCCCGAGGATGGCCCTCAGACCACGACAACGCGACCTATTGGCCGTGCCGCCGGCGCGCACCGTATCGCGCAGGAACTCGCCGCTGCCCCGCGCCCTCTCACTACTCAATGCGCTCCTGGCATCGACACCTGAGTGCGACCTATTTGCTTGGCGATGGACGGCAGTGTATAGAGAATGCTTGAGATTCTGTGAGGCGATGGATGCTAGGTGCTCAACTGTTCCAATATAATTTGTCAAATGTAATGTGCTATTATTGTTGTTGTTAAAATAATTGTTGCTTTGATAAGTACTTATTGTTATTGTTTTTAGTCTAAGTTTCGTGACGCATTGGTTTAACTGTAATGTCATGTAAACATTTTTATCAATAAAATAAAAATAAAATAAATAAAAAAAATCTCAAATTTTAATCGCGATTAGTTTAGTCGACCTAACATAGATTGAAATTGAATTAATCTGAATATTAATCGAATAAATTATCGATTAAATCTCGATTGAAAGTTGACAGGGGGCCATTTTTGTACGTAAAAATAATAGAAATGTCTTGCATGCAGATGGTAGCAAAACACTTTGTCATAAAAGTCGAGATGGGTGTCGATATATAGGTTTTAGGGAGTGCCGATTTCGAAAATAATGACCATTTTGGAATCCGAAATGGCGGCCATGCACTGTGTCATAAAAGTCGTCATGGATGTCGTTATATACGTTTTAGGGGGCCTCAATTTTGAAAATGATGACCATTTTGGAATCCAAAATGGCGGCCATGCACTATGCCATAAAAGTCGTCATGGGTGTCGTTTTATAGGTTTTAGGGGGCGCAGATTTCGAAAATGATAACCATTTTGGATTCCAAGATGGCGGCCATGCACTATGTCATAAAAGTCGTCATGGATGTCGTTTTATAGGTTTTAGGGGGCCCCGATTTAGAAAATGATGACCATTTTGAAATCCAAAATGGCGACCATGCACTATGTCATAAAAGTCGTCATGGGTGTCGTTTTATAGGTTTTGGGGGCGCAGATTTAGAAAATGATAACCATTTTGGATTCCAAAATGGCGGCCATGCACTATGTCATTAAAGTCGTCATGGGTGTCGTTTTATAGGTTTTAGGGGGCGCAGATTTCGAAAATGATGACCATTTTGGAATCCAAAATGGCGGCCATGCACTATGTCATAAAAGTCGTCATGGGTGTCGTTTTATAAGTTTTGGGGGGCGCAGATTTCGAAAATGATAACATTTTCAATTTAAAAATGGCAGCAATGCACTATGTCATAAAAGTCGTCATGGATATCGTTTTATAGGTTTTAGGGGGCGCAGATTTCGAAAATGATGACTATTTTGGATTCCAAGATGGCGGCCATGCACTATGTCATAAAAGTCGTCATGGATGTCGTTTTATAGGTTTTAGGGGGCGCAGATTTCGAAAATGATGACTATTTTGGATTCCACTTCTATGACAAAATAATCATCGAATCATCATCGATCAAATGATCATCGTTTTCGAATTCTGCACTCCCTAAAACCTATAAATCGACATCCGTGACGACGCAAGTTATCTTTATTTTCAGATCTAACAAATTGCTACAGAATACAAAGGACAAAAAAGAAGCGAGGAGGTAATGAAACAAGCAAAAATACAGATGATTCCTCGACGCAATTGGGTGATTCTTAAATTGTGTCCAGATTTTTTTTGTCATAAAAGTTTATATTTTTCACATATTACTCTCACAAGTTCCGTGACATTTCGACCTTGTAATATTTTAAGTAAATGTTTTTGTTTATCTATGAGGATCTCACTAGAATAGTATAATCAAGGTATGTTTATATTTGATGAATGAAATAGTAACGCAAAAAAAATATATATTTGTGTCTTATATTCCTGCCGAAGACTTTTATTTTACCTTTTCCTTCTACACAAGTTTGGCCAAGTAATAAGAATTTAGGGCACTCAATTTTATTTTGACTTCTACAACAGTAAAGCTACGAGGCCATGTTTGGTATCGTTTTCGTATAAATTAGCAGTACCAAATTTAGTTAAGGTATCACATTGACACCATTCCGAAGTAAAAACATATAAACTTATTAAAATACTTTCTTTTAAACTCCTCTTCACGCTTAAACTGCTGAACAGTTTTAATTTAAATTTGGTACACATATATTTTGAGTCCCGAGACAGGATATAATAAGTTATCTCAAAAATCATCCTTTAAAGGTGTGAAATGAGGTGTAGGGGGGAATTCAGAATTGACTTCTTGAAGTTAATACTGTTTAAGTTTAGGTTTGAAGTCATGTTTTTTCATCATTTTTAACTAAATCAAAGATGTAGACCATCCCAAATTTCATATAAATCGGTTCAGCGGTTATTGATTTCCCGTACAAATTTCCACGCCACTTTTCACACCTTCAAAAGATGATTTTGGTTATAAGATCTATCCTATGTCACAGTACACTAAGAACAGTAGTGAATCTAACGCCGCTCGGCAAGTTATTTGCCTACTCTTGCGTTGGCGCTTAGGGTTGTCACTTTTATTTTTAGTTAAATATTATTTGCGTATTATGAGTAGCACTACGTTTCTATTTATTATAATATAATGAAATGTTCTATCAATTCATAAATTAAGTATAAATAAAACGCTTTTTAAATATTTACATTAGGAAATGGCATCTATTAAAAAAAATATAAATTCAATACAGAAAAAAAATCCTCCGGTTTCTGCATGTTCGGAACGCTTTATTGTTAGCGGTTAAAGTAAAGTAAATTCTCATCCTTACGTATAACTTTAGTAAAAAGGTTTTAGGGAAGCATGGGCAAGTAGGTATTATGAAGAATGACAAGTCCGGGTTTGAGGAGTCGTTATTGAGACACTATTTTTTTTTTCTACTCGTCGACTGTAATTTTTGAATTAACATTTCCTATACCAAACTGCAAATGGGTATTTTTAATGTATGAGCTCCCAACTCAACTATAATATTCATTTCGATACAGTTTAGTCAACTATAATGAAATTGACCAATCACAGCTCGCCGCGGTCAAGAGGACGAAATAAAACCATAGCTCAAATTAATTATTAATTTTAGTTTGTATAGAAACAATTGGTTCATAAGTCAGAAACGCGCATGTGACACCCTTAATATAGCAACATCCATAGACTACGAAAACCACTTAGTGTTGCTTATTAGTCTCCATAGGCTACGGTGGCCAAGATCGAGAAAACAACTGTCTAAAAATTTAATTTAGCGCGGAGCAAGTACCAGGGCCTCATGAGTTACGAGAAGGTGTCGTTGACCAACGCGCCGGGCGCGGCGGCCGAGGCGCGTACCAGTATGAAGGTATCGCGGTTGCTCGCGTATCTTACAATTAACTGTATACTTTTGGTTTGGTTCGTTTGTATGATTCTACTAGTTTAAAGTATTATTTTTGTTGATTCGTAGAAAAAGTATTGTATACAATAGTGATATAATCAAGCTTTTGAATCTCGTACCTTACTTATACTATTGTCTCTGTTCGAAGTCATGATCAAAAAAATTAAGGCCTACTGTCAGAGCAGACAAATGCGAGCGGGCGGGCAGCGTACTCGAATGCGCGCGATCACAGTCGCGGTACAGCCCACACTGCCGCCACCGTATTCCCCCGTATATTATGCTAATGTGTGCGTGGCAGCGCGTGCGTACAGGGCGCCCGGCGCGCACGCACACATTCAAGCCGGCAGCGGCTCATTTCTATGAAGATTCACTACTGTTCTTGTACTGTGCCTATGTCCTGTTCCGGGACGCAAAATATTTCTATACCAAATTTCAACGAAATCGGTTCAGCGGTTAAGCGTCAAGAAGAGTTTCAAAAAAACCGGCCAAGTGCGAGTCGGACTCGCGTATTAAGGGTTCCGTACATTAAGTCCGACTCGCGCTTGACTGCACATTTCTAATAGGTTTTCCTGTCATCTATAGGTAAAGAACTATTTTGTGTATTCAGACGGACATACATACAGACGCACGAGTGATCCTATAAGGGTTCCGTTTTTTCCTTTTGAGGTACGGAACCCTAAAAAGATTTTTTTTTATTTTGTGGAATGGTGTCAATGTGATACTTTAAATGGATTCAGTACCCCAGATTTATACGAAAACGATACCAAACACGGCCTAGCACCTTCACTGATATAGATATATCAAGATAAAATTGAGAGCCCTAAATAAACTTTCAAGAGCGGATATCTCAAAAACTATTCAACATATCGAAAAAATTGACTGAATAAACTTGTAACAAATTAAATTAACGTTCATTTTGTATAAGTGGCCATGTCGCTGAGATGCATAGTTTCCGAGATATAATCGAAAAACCGGAAAATGGGACCTTCAAAGCCCCCTCTCTCCCCCCCGCTCAAGGGCTACGGCCGGGGACTTTTGATATGTTCACCTCAGTAAGTACCTAGACTTGGCTCACGAGATAACCGCCATGTGGGATGTTGATTCGACGATCATTGTCCCGATAGTCGTTTCAGTGAACGGTCTAATAGCGAAGAGTCTCGACCAACACCTAGAGAGACTCTCGCTGGGTGGTTGGATCAAGGGTCAGATGCAGAAGGCGGTAATTTTGGACACGGCGCGTATAGTACGTCGGTTCCTCACTCTGCGGCCCTGACCACCGGCAGCTTGGGCCAAGCCCCGCTGCCGGCGGCAATCTAGGTTAGGTTTTTTATAATGTGTTTATATGTATTTTATATTGTTTTGTAAATGTTTTTATATTTTACTTTTATATTCATATTATAAATTACCTAACTTAAGAGGAGAAATAAATATTCACATAAAAAAATACTGACGCAAAATAAACTGTCAGTATTAACCGTCCGTAATTGAAAGATCATCCGTATTTCAATAAATTTGTACGTAAATAAATAAAACGAAGTAAACGTAAAAATTGAATCCCATAAGCTCAAAAAAAAATAATAATAATAAAATCTAACTACATAAATGAACATGCAACTCACCAAAAACAGCATGGCTAAGGAATAAAATTAATTAGGTAGTTGACTTAATTACCTGACTTTACATGTAGGTTTACAATGTTGTAATTTAATAACTAGTAACATACTTCTAACTTAAATATAAGCTCGTCACACAGCAAAGCGACAACGATCTGAAATAAAAGCCCGACCTCAAAGGGACCTTGTGAAACAGACCATAGGTCTTGAAAGGGGAACCTAAGTTATTACTTTGTTTTTGAATGTCCAGGGGCTCCCTGCCATCCTACACCCCTGCCTCCATCCGCCATCACACCTACTCATACTTCTTCATTCTTCGCTTTCCTGACGTTCTTAAAATATATTTACGCACAATGCAATTTTAAACTACGCTAAGCAATCTACGCGCTGCGGTATTTACGCTTCCCTAACTCGACATGCAGCTCGCGTACTTGTGACGAAGCTAGTGAGTGTGTTGATCTGTACAAGGTGCTCTGAATATCATTTATACTCTATAACATTCACTGTACTGCGGATCCCTTAAATTGGCCTGCATTGTCACTCTACTTCCACTAATCGACGCAGATGCCGAAGGTCCGTATAATCGAGTGATTACATCCCAGAACCCACAGAGCGATATGTTACAGAAAATATAAACAACTCAGGCCTTGGTTGTGTACCTAGTATGTGGTGTAGAGGCTTCGGACTTCTGAAGCACCGACACGTTAGATACTTCAGGCCAAAGCCAGTTTCGGCGTCCAGCCGGCAGGAGCTACTCTCAGCCACCGACCTTATTCCGAGTGTACCTAAATGTGTGTATGCAAATAGACTAAACGTGTGGTGTGTCAGCTGTGTATGTGTAAGTGTAGTGTGGTGTGTTTCGAGTGTGTGTACATGTTTTCTGTGTGTGTGAAGCACAAAATACATGGTGTGTTAAATAGTTTTTTATTGTAGTTCACTATCTCATCACAAATAATAGGATCAAAGAAGCAATCAAATGCGTGACACTACAATTTCGTCATTCTGTCGGAAAGAGCCAAATTATGGATTGTATTGTATGGTATATGGTGTTAAATTAAGCTCTTCCTTCAAAACAACTTCACTGCAATGCCAACATTCAATTCATGCAAGCAGATCAAGATAAAAGTGATTTTATGGGTGTTTTATTCGCTTTCATACCAAATGTAATAAATACGATCTAAATAAAGAGATACGAATTTAGCCAGAAGGGCTCCCTATAATCTTCTTCTCGTTCGCTCGCTCGCTCAGCTCAGGAACATTGCAGAAGAGATCTATTATGTCCTACGTACAAATCGTCCACTGCATGACGACTTCCCTAACCCTTTGAAACACGCTGAACTCAGCTAAAAAATACAACGAGCACCCGACGTGACGACCTAAGGGGATAAAAGGATTAAATTACTCTTAATAACTAAATTATAGATAAATATAAACACTTCCTGACTTCACTGACTCTATTAGACAATTAATACACTTTATAAAAGAAATAGAGTTTTAACACTTTGAATCTTTACACAGAGTTTATTGTCATTATAAACCACTTTTACTAGAACTACACTTTCAAAGCTAAACCTAATCTACATATGCAGATTTTATCTTACAAATATTTAATTACTGAACACACAAATTAATTGATTTCTGGCTAAATGTCACGACGCGTATTCAGCCAGTCCTTTCGAGCTTCAAATCCCGACTGCCCTCCTGGAGGTCTATCTTTTAAAACAATAATGTTCACACGAAATAATGCACGTAACATAAAGACGTTATGTACATACAATTTGCATTAACATACGTCATTTATGAGTTCGATTAGTAAAAGTTTTTAACTAGACGACGTATGTGTCACCTTATTATAACTAACCTATGCCCTTTTAATACGCATTTGCAACAGAACTCTTTGTTTTAGCTAACGTACTTATGATAAGAATCAAATATCCTAAGAGCGGCGCGCCGAAAAAAAGGCCACATGAAACCAAACCTATGATTTTGTGTTTATATTAGGTCGATTTCAAAGAACTTGCGACGTGTGAATATATTTTTAGAGATCCGCATTAAAATACTAGCTCTTTTAAGAAACCTATCCTAACCCTGTAACACTGATGTTACAATACCCAACTACCTTAGCGCCTAGCTAAGTAACAATCGTTAATCGTTTAATAGAAAACGCCAATAGAACATAATTGGTTAATGTACCTATGGAAAAGATAAGGTGGCTTTTGCGTCGCATCTATATAATTGCATTTCACCTGGATTTGTTGAATTAGGAAAACAAAATATCATCATCATCTGAGGCATTACAGCCGCGGGTGGGCCTTAGCCTGGTCAAGCAAGTCTTTTCAGTGCGATCTGTTTGTGACCTTCCTTCACCAACTTTTCACTCCTAAGGTCCTGATGTCCTGATATTCGCCGTCCAACCATCTGAGCTTGGGCTTGCCTTTACCTCTGCGGCCCTCCGGTCGGCCTTCTAGAAGGCGCTTGGGTACTCTGGCCTCGTCCATTCGTATCACGTGCCCTGCCCATCGCAGGCGTCCGATCTTTATGGTCTTAATGACGTTAGTATTTTGTTTTATTTTACTTAACGTCATTAAGAAAACAAAATACTAAATATTAATTTTGGTAATATTTTGGAGCAAGCAAACATTGGTAATATTTTGAAGCGAAATAATATAAAAAGCTCACAGCATGCCCACGGGGGATTCAGGTTAGATACGAGTTAATCTCTTTACTCTTAGTACTTCAGTGATATAAAACTATATTTGAACCATACTGCCCTTCTAAACCATATATTGAGGGTGGTATTTCAAAGACAAACGAGTAGGAAAATTATATTTTCTGATAAAAAACATACATACAACCGAATTGATAACCTCCTCCTTTTGAGATTTGAAAGTCCGTTAAAAAAACTTAAGGTATACATGTTAGAATTCATTTTCATTTGAGATGCCGCTAATAATTGCCATATCACACATATGTGTAACGCGGTGTGGGCAGAATTACATTAAAAAGGCAAAGTTATCATTTTGTCATAGGCAGGTTTATTTTTCATAACTTAACAATTCATACAACATTCAAGTATTATACTGCCCCATGAAGTTAATTTTATGAGTTATATTTAGCAGTTCTCGATACAAGATGCACAAAGTTACTGCGAAAAAGGTAAAAGAATCTAGAATTATATGCATTGCATCGTAAGATTTGCTTGAACCTGCGAGTCGTAAAGCTGAGTCGTATCGTGATATACAACCAAGAACAACTTAGAACATCGCATTTGTTTACTTAAATAATTCGGAAAGCTTAAAGCTATCATGATGATATCGAGACGCTAAAATATTATGTAGGTAACGTGCGTTGGAGTAAGATGGAATAATTCATTTTGGTGAAATAAGCAGTGTTTTTGACAAGTTTTTTTATAACTATTATATTTGAATATTCAAAGCGCTCAAAAAAGCGCTGGTGGCCTAGCGGTAACAGCGTGCGACTTTCAATCCGGAGGTCGCGGGTTCAAACCCCGGCTCGTACCAATGAGTTTTTCTGAACTTATGTACGAAATATCATTTGATATTAACCAGTCGCTTTTCGGTGAAGGAAAACATCGTGAGGAAACCGGACTAATTCCAATAAGGCCTAGTTTTCCCTCTGGGTTGGAAGGTCAGATGGCAGTCGCTTTCGTAAAAACTAGTGGCTACGTCAAATCATGGGATTAGTTGTCAAGCGGACCCCAGGCCCCATGACATGAGCCGTGGCAAAATGCCGGGATAACGCGAGGAAGAAAAAACATTTGAATAATCAAATCATAGTTTAAATATAAATTATTCTAAAGAAACGAATTCCCGTGCCAGCAAAATTCAATTTCCATGGAGAGAAAAAATCCTTGCTCCGACCGAATTTCCTAATTGATATATCTTTCAACGTTTTATGGATGGGTTTATGGGTTTTATGGATGTGTGTGTATAATAAAACAATTTTGGTTTATTATATTTTCCTACTAATTATCACAGCATATTTTATTGCATCAAATCAGTATTTGAAATGTCCATGAAAATTAGTCAATAATGTTCGTTAACTGAATTTGACCCATAATTTGTTGTGTAGCAAGGAATAATTTGATATTCTATCGTAGTTATTTCCGTGGCAAGTTTCAATTGCCACAAGTGAGAGCACTGGAGTGCGACGGCGGTCTGTCTAGAGCGCCCTTCACCCGCTGAATAATAGAGCCCTAGCCCTAGGCCGCGGACAAAAATGGCTCGACCTGGTTTATGTTTTTACTACTTAACTATTATCGCTCAAAACCCTTTGTCCTAGGCGAGGTAGACAAACTAATGGACACGGGCATAATTTGTACCAACCTCTTAAGTCTTAGTCCACGAGCCCCGATGCAAATTAGTTCGTCGGGTTCCACACAACAATTTTGTTTAATTCTAATAAATTTTACACATGAACATAAAATGACCCAGTAATGGGAACCATCGTTAAACGAGTCGCTCAAAAGTCTACATAATGGCCACGACCACTCTGTCAAGAGTGTGACGAAGAAGAAGAAGAAGAATAGGAACCATAATAGTAATGTTTAATCTAGTTTATTTTGATCGTATAATAAAAGGGCAAAAAATAGCGCACGCGCATCCCGACAATTACGCGACAAGGGCTAATTTCGGTGTTGTATTAAAATTATAAATACTTAATAATGTTAGAGTTTCTAGTGTTAAACTTTATATTGGAAATTTCCTCTAATTTAGTAATCTTTTATTTTACTCTGTAATTATTAGGTAATAGATTGTGAGATATTATCCTCAATATAAATTAAAACTAAATAAGTACCCTTAATAATAACATTATAATAGTCGTAATAATTTATAAATACTTACCTTTATTTCTTTTTTAATTTTGCACTACTTATGCAATTTAATAGGTAACTGCTAATGAATGCTTCGAATACATTTTTATAGATATCATTATATTTTCAGGAGCATTATCTCTATATTTCACCATTTTGAACTTCTCGACTAGACTTATAATTAAATAGGTCTTATTAAATGATGTCGCCGCTAAGCGCACTGTATTTAATACCACAGAATAACATAAGTAAAGAAAGAGTGGTAACTCCATACATCAGTTTTCTTACCAAAACGCGAGTTATTTCGTAGTTACCACTCTTTACTTATATTATTACTCTATGTTGATACGTAAATACATTCGATTGACATAAATAAAAACACATTGAATAAAGTAGAAGAGGCAAATTTTTACATGCTTTAATGTCGATGGAGTTACCCACATATTACGTTACGTGTAATGCAGTTAAAAAGTTAGTAATTTTAAGTTAAATAGTTGTATTCCATCGGGCATTTTTATTTATCATTTTCTTGAATTTAAATAATAATTTGTTATTATTCTAGTTAATTGTTATGACATAAAATGTTTACCTAAAAAGGATCGCCGTGCTAACTGTATACATTGGATGGAAGAAATAAAAGTAGAAATAAGATCA
Organism: Cydia splendana; assembly: GCF_910591565.1. Lineage (NCBI taxonomy): Eukaryota > Metazoa > Arthropoda > Insecta > Lepidoptera > Tortricidae > Cydia > Cydia splendana. Next base: position 18,416,168 of record NC_085961.1, read on the forward strand.
ATAAGAAACTGAACCCAATAATAACTATGTATGTCAAGTAATTCACTGTTATTCAATATAATATGTGTCACAGAATTTTTTTTTCTCAAGAATCATTAATTTTATCATAGTAATCACAGACGTAAATAAAAATAAATATGTGCTGCAAACGAACGCCGTTAATTTCAGTAGGTATCTGAGTCAAGGGTCCTTGCCGCGCTCGGTTTTATAACTCTGTATAATGAAGCAGTCGTTTGCAACTCGAAGAATCCTTCGTTTTCATTTCCATGATGTAATTGATTCTTTATATTCTGATCTCCTATTATTTATTTGACGAGAATAATAAGCATAAAGTCTCAACTGTAATACCGCGAAATAAGAAATAAATCTATCTCGTTGTTTGATGTAATAACTAATTCATTCTTATTTTTTTAGGTTTCGCTCTCTCTTTTTAAGCTTATGTAACGTAGATACGTTACGTAACCTAGGTTACATTTATAAAATTAAATTAGATTGATAAATAACTTATAACACTTTAATATTATGTTTACAAAACTGTTCTTTCTTATTGCGACTCACTGTACTTCGTGCAACACTCTTTTGTTCGAAGTAAACCGGCTAGCGGCGTCCCCGTCCCGCGGACCCTCTCTCCGCGCGGGCCCGCGCGCGAGTCGATCAGAGTTAGGACAGATCTAGCTTTCGTCGCCGGCGCACGCTCGCTTGCCCTCGCGCAGCGACGTCTGTCGTGCCCGGCGAGAATTAATTTGTTCGATTGTATTTATTCATTCCGTTCCTGCACTCATTTAGTGCAAATGGAATTATTCTTTAGTGTTTAAAATCCCCTTTGGGTAAGTGTTGAACATTTCTTACGCTTATTCTAAGCAGGTAGATTTGAATGTTATTTCTAACGGCTATTTCGCTATGCTATTTCTTTGTGTGATTTTGCTTGCCACTTAATTTAGGTACTCTTGCAATCATTCCACTCTTATTTCATCTCGTTTTAATTGCTAAATTGTGTTTATTTAAAGTCTATGAGATAATTTAATTTCCAGTAATTTTTTAAATTCAAAATTTGACCGTTAGATCCTATATTCAGTTTTGTTTTATAACTTGTTCTTTTAAACATAACATCAGTGCAAAGTGTAAACTCCGTCTGACTGTACCATTCCGCACATCACCAAACTTTCACCATCATCATCACGCAGTACTGCTTCCTGCTTTGCTTCTTGCCGTGCCGGGTACAGTCAGCGGAGACATATTAAGAACTTTCCTTTACACAATGGAAATAAATTCCAGGGAGCCTAGTTACGGCTAAGACCGTAGCCGTGAAGACCAGCCGGCAGTTCCTGAGCGGCCCCAGCTGACGTCCCTCAGCTCGTCCGTCTCCTAACCCGCAGTGGCTCCGGCAGCTTCAGGGGAGTACTTGCGTGGTGGAACTGTCCTCGGAGCAAAATCAGTACCGGCCTAGAACGTACCCTACCCTACGACGTAATCGTGTGCTTGCGGCGGAGAATAAAATTAGTTACTTTTCTTAACTCTTTGTTTAATTTCCTCTCCGCCTACCCGTAGCACTTATTACCCGACTGTTTGCGTCGAAGTCATATAAAGTGGGTTAGAACCTGTAGAATTTTAGCTGTTCCATAGCATACTGATCCCTAAACATGACCCCTAATTCTCTTCGCAGCCATGCATTGATATTAAAAGCATCTAGACATTTAGGTAAATTTCATTTTTAACACAAGCTTTTATCATCGACCGTATAGTTGAATTATTTTTAAGCTGACCGTTTAGGACTATCGGCTCGATTCGGAAAATGAATTAGATTTCTACTAGACTTCAACAAGTTACGATACGGATAATTTAAAGATATTTGTAAGATAGATATGTCAAATTTGACGTTTCCGCGATTCTGGAGGTCCTCTTGAACGATTTCGACAAGTTATGACTTAGATATCCAAGTCACATCTAGTCGATATCTAATGTAGATCTAGCTGATCTCTAAATCGTCTCAAGATCTTGTGATTATCTCGAAATCCGAATAGGCCTGTATGAGCTCTCATTGGCTGCGGTGGCCTTCGCGTATACAGGGAGTAGGTACCTACGTATGAGCCTTTAGTATTTTGAGGTTTCAAATCAAGTGCACTGTAAAAATGACATTGAATAGGTATCCAATGTTGCATGTTTGAAACAAGATGAATTAATAACGATTGGTTAGTTGAAAACTCGCTAATAAACAATTTATTTACAGAATAGCGACCACTAAGTCCGCATGGCAGCTCTGCTCCGGGGAATACAAATAAATACGAAAGCAGGCTTTTCTTAGCAATTTCCGACGGCACAGATAGGAGTCAGGGACACGTGAAATCAGAAGTCAACCTATATCTACGCGAGACGACACTGGGAGGGATATTCTGTGATAAATAGGCATCACGAATCGTGGCGTCTGCAGCACTCCTCTGTCCATGTATTAGGATTGTTTAGCGGGCTAAGATTAGTCAAACGCTCGGGCAAACCAGTGCAACTGATACCTAAGGTGCATGTAAGACATGCATAATGAGAGAGCGCAAATATAATATTGGCCAGGCCAAGGCGTTCGACTCGTCTATTCCCGGGAAAAGATTCCTCGTCTCTGTTTCAAGCCAAGCGCTTGGCAAAAACGACTTGTGAGCCAACAAAATTGCATTAGATTCCGACGTGTTTGAGGACGCCCTGTAAACAGAATAAATTACAAGGAATGTACGTCTGATGTTAACATAGTTTATTGCAATCATCAAAAATGAAGATAGCCGTGAAAATCCCAGTCCATATCGCACAGCTGAGTCGACAGAATAGGCCTGCTGATTTAGTGGCTTAATCGAACGTCGGTGAAACCTTATTACTGCGGACCGATGGGACCAGAATCCGGTATCCGTTGCTTTACTGATCTAGGATTAGCGACACAATTATATTAAAACAAGTATATTATTACCTTGTTGCTATATACACATATATATATATATATTAATATATATATATAGTAGAGTTATATAGAGTTATATTATAGATATATATATATATATATATATATATATATCTATGTATGTTAAAATTAACTCTACTATATATATATATATAAACTCTAGGGTCAACGGACACTTGACAAACAGTATTCAAACTTTAAAATTTGTACAGTTTGAATGCTGCTCTTGGGCTATAAAATAATATCCCAAGCGAATAGCTAGTTTATAAACAGTCACTGACTCAAATATGTAATGCTTGAATACTAAATAAAGAAGTGAATCCCACACATTCAATGAAATTTCACACGTACGAGTTTAAATACTATAATTTCACCGTCCAACATGATTCACACCGAAATGTTTTCTACATATTCACGTCACAAACCGTTAACCGCAAGCCTCGCTCCTGTGCCACCTTATCTGCAATTAACAAAGATGTGTAAATCTAAGTACCCAATTACACCTGTACGAGTAGGTACCTACTTCAGTAATGCTCCTGTCACTTCGCGAGATAATACCGACCCGCGACATCGCACCAAAGAACACGAGTGTAATTAACTGGGTTGTATGAATTCCCTTGTTTCTCACAAACACGTAGCAGATACCTACAGCATAGCTTACATAGGCTTGGCATACTATATGAGATTAATCAGAGAACATTGTGTACGATGATGCTAGCATGCATATGTCTGGGGAGAATAGTTATAAAATAATTCCCAATCATTCACTACACCTTATAAAACAAAGTCCCGCGCCTCATTTATCTGTCTGTATGTTCGCGATAAACTGTATTAAGTAGGTACTGAATGGATTTTCATGCGGTTTTCACCTATTAATAGAGATTTCTTTAGGAAGGTTAAGGTGTATAATTTGTTAAGGTTTTTTGTAACCCGCGCGAATCCGGGGCGGATCGCTAATAACTGTATACTTATGTCACAGTTTTCCATTAATTACATAGTATAAGACTTACTACAATACTTGCCTATAGGTACGAGCCTACACTTGTGTTTCTTTCAATTGTTACAATTTGTAAGCAAGCGTGCTAGCCCTACCTACTCGTATTATTTATGAGACACTGCAGTGCTCAGGTGATCGTTAAGGGACTTACCCTCGTATGTTACATTGTAACCATGAGTATTTTATTTATAATTACTTATAAAACAGCCGCTTAATAAAAGCGTCCTAACTATACCTATGTAGATATTTTATGAAACTCTTATTTATTCTAAATAACGAAATATCTAAGGAAATCGATACATGTGATACCTAGTCCTGATTCTAAACTAGCCCATCAGATATTAAATTATTCACGATGTGGAACAATTTATAAATGGAATTTCTAAGTCATCAATCAGCTACTAACTAATAACTATCGTACTTAGTTCAGCTCAAATAAACTAAATTATTGATTCACGTCACGCCAAACTTCGACTTCTTGTAGGGGCACCCGATCCGTAAACGGCAAGTTAGTAGATCCTAACTATAGCGCCTTATTCAGCTCGAGTTGCTACTATAAACGCAATCTCCACGAGTTCCGCTGGTTCGGGACATCGCTTTCTCGTTTCATTTTATCGGTTGTTTGACTTGCGGCTTTAACATCCGGCCAACCAAGAACTCTGCCCTGAAAATTTTAATGCTCGAGGAAGTTTGCTCTTAGCAGCTTAGTTAACTAGTACCTACTTAACTTGCCGTATTTAAAAAGAAATTATTGCGCATAATCTCTTACAAAGCGAGTGTTTAATTGCTGTGTTTCTTTTCTTTTCAGAGCAAAGTTAGCTTTAACTAGTTACATAATAAATCAAGGCTTTTACTTATTCCCGTAACAGTTTTGTAGGTAGGTGAAGCGAAGAAGAGTGATAGAGTGATTTGTGTTACGGACGAGGGTTCCGGCGGGTTGGGCTCAGGAAGCGGTCCGTAACTGACTCCTGCGCCGTGTCGACACTATCCGACCGCAATGCTAATAGACTTCCTCTCCCCTAAGTGGCTAAAATAGAACACGTATCAGTTTCCGTTGCAAAATGTATTGCGTACCACATACTAACTGTTTATACGAAGGCAAAAAATTCAGCTGCTGTTGCTGACAGTGACAGCACCTAGAACATTCAAGAACAAAGGAACTCACAAATCACATAAAAAGAGTAACTAACTTTCGTACTGGCTTAAACAATAATTCACGCTAAAGAAAGTTACCTTGTAGCATTGCATGTTGTATAAAACGCGATTTAATCGCGTTTATTCCGCAACAACTTTATTTTGTGGGCGGGCCCAGGTGTAAAGGAGATTTAAAGTTCATTGCACAGTTAAAGGGCGGGACCTGAGCACATATATCTCGGAACCGCTTTGATAAACCCTCTACAACAATGTGCCTCCAAGGAGACTAGGACTTATAATCTTTAACAACTTTCCAGTTTACAAAGCAGGTGTTCTCAGCACCTCTGTTTTGTCATGTCATAATTTTACGAGCAAAAGAAAACTTTCTTTTCTTAAACCAAAATTTATTTTCTTTGATACGCTTTTGGGCGTGAATTTTGCTTGTTAAGAGGCTTTCTATCAAGATAAGTTTACTTTTCACAAAATTACCAAATAGACATATTTTTATTGTTTTGCTTTGAATACGTACCTTTATAATAAAGCAGGTGTCTACTACAAAACTCCCCTTCTGTGAAACTCTATCATATTACTTAAATAGTTAGGTATTTGTTTTACAAGGGGGCAAAGTTGTTGCTTAACCCCTCGTGCTAATATTGATACCCGAGACCCGAGCAAACGAAAGATTACAAAGTTGAACCACGATTGTAGCCAGTGGTTCGAAAAGTGGAATCTTGAGCGTTGCGGGGATTTCAAGGCACGAGGGTTAAACAAACTTTGCCACCGAGTGAACGACTGTGGTGAAAATACAGGGTGTTTGGTACATCGTCTGCCAAATTAAAACGGCAGATAGGTTGAGTCATTTGCTATCTTCCCAGGCCTAGAAATGTTTAATTATGCGCACTTTTTTTTCAGCTCTATTCCAGTTTTTCGTAAATTTCAAATTTTTACTTGCGCAGTAGTAAAAAAACCATGGGCATTTTTTTTTTCTAGGCATGAGTAGATAGCAAATGACTCAACCTATCTGCCGTTTTAATTTGGCAAACGATGTACCAAACACCCTGTATATTTACATCGAGTCACTCAAGTAATCGTACACTGACGTAACGTACCTGACTCGAAAGTTATTTTGGTGAGAGTGGATTTTATATCAATGATAGTGATGACAAATAAGACTTATCATATACTTAATATTTTTTTATCAGTGAGAACAATAATTCGAGTGAACTCAGATGAAAATCGAAAATTCGGAAAAATTAAGCATCCTTATAATAGGTATACATATGTAATATTCAGATTAATTCTATTGAAGTTTGGACAATTATGTAGCAACTAAAATTCTACGTAAAAAGCAACAACACACAATAAAGAAACTCAAATCTTCAATATCACGTTATTATTAACAGGCAACATAATGATTAATCGGTTTGTTAAGGCCCTTATTACAAGGTATCAAGGTGACTTTTTACAGTCGGGAGAGTAGGCAGGTCGATCTCATTAAGCCAACAATAGAACAGACAACCTATAAATCATGCTACCTATTGTGTACCAGTGGCTTGCACGTTGCCTCATTACTGGCACACAATTATGACGCGTCAAAGCCTCCATCGCAAAGATTATTGTAAATTATAATACAGATATGCCTCTCTCACTCAAAAATGTGTTACTTACCGTACCTACACTTCGATTTTGTTTATCATTTTAGGTATTTGCTGCTGTTTTGTATAAAAAAAACATTATGTATAAAATAGTAGTTTATGAAACAGGTACCTACAGGTGTTAAAACTCTCACTACATGTTCTTCTTCGGCTCCTGAATTTTAAGAACCTTAATGTACCTGTTGGACAAACTACTATTTTCCCGTCATACATTTCGTCAAATTATTTATTATATATGATATTTGAAACACTATAACACTCAACTGACTCGTAAACAACCAAAGAGAAACATTTAAAAAGAAAAGGTCATTTTTCAACCTAGTTTATCTGTTATAACTGAATCTTGAGACCTTTGTCCGTTGTGAACAAACATTTCTAACGTATTCCGTTACCTAAATATACATATATTTGTAAAGGATGGATAATACACGCTTTGAAATGTGTTTTCCTTCCAGCACTTGAGGCTGGCTTAGAACAATCCTCGTGACTGTATTTATGTTATATTGATGTCGATGGTGGTAGGTACAATTTATTGTCGTTATAACGTAGTTAAAGATAAATAGGATAAAAAATTAGATTTCCAGAATTACTTACTTATATAAGAATTGTTAAATTTCGTAAAAACAAACGTTTATAATATTTTTGGAGGCAATACTCAGGTGTCATAAAAATGTTTATCCTTATTTCAGGTCAGCTTTCTGTCTATCCCCTGTCAAATTTGGAACTGAATAAGCTAATATTTCTCCAAATTAAATTAAGCCTAAGTTACACACGCCAATCTCAATTTGCAAGGAACGATCAGGTGAATCATTACCTACTTCATAAAAGAAGCCTCGGCTTTTGTCTCTGATCCGAGATATCTGAGTCACAGGTAATTCGCCAATTACCATTTTTATGTGTATGTGATGTTAGCAGCAAAGCAAGTTTGTTTGTGTTAGTTATAAGTAGGTATAGTATAAACCAATTTTTAATGAATGAATGAATGAATGAATGAAAACATTTATTTTCAGGCAACTATTGGCCCATAGATAAATACCTTATAACTAGCATACATATTATTACAAAATATATCTTAAAACTAAAAACACAATTATGGCTGCGATGCAGTTCGCAACCCCGCAGTGTCAGGGAGCCGGCCGCGGAACCGCCGGAACTTGACACCCTTCGGCCAAAACTCCTCCTTGGTGAAGGTCGCTAGATGTTCAGTCGGAACGCTCAGCACAAAAGAATTAAAATTCACACTGTGTCGAGATTCCAACTTCACGACCCTCAGGATGAATCCGGACTTGGCTCGTACATACTTCACGATCTCCTCGACCTTCGTAAGGTAGTGTAATCGGGACACATACAGCAGCGTCGTCGGTGTTTAATGTAGGGCAATTTTTTTACATGTAGGTAGGTTAAGTATAGTATTAAGTTTTATTATGTTGGTTTTTGTTTATTTAATTTAGTTTTAATAAATAAATAATACAGCAAAAAAAATATGTAGCATTTTTTAAATACGTATTTTTTATTAACTTGTACTTATGTAAAGTACCCAAGCTATCTATGTATTATAAGTTGTAATCAAAATTTGCAAACCAAACGTTTTTGACCACTTGCTGTTCTCCAATTTAGCTGAAGTTTTAAATATTAACCCCCTTAATCATACATTTTACGGACCTGATTTAGTTAAATTATGTTTTATCCTTTCTTTATAAATACATGAGTCAAAAATACAAACGATTCAAAGCTAATTCAGACCAGTAAAGCGTTTATGTATGTATTAGGTACGCCATCAATAACTAGCTCCTGCCCGCAACTTTGTGATTGATAAAAACTATCCTATGTCCTTCCCCTTTCAAATTATCTCCATATCAAAATTAATCTAATTTGGTTCTGCGGTCTAAGCCTGAAGACGTAACCGAGAGACACATAGACCGAGACACTTTAATATGTAGGAACGTAAATTTGGGCTTGTTTTGACAAATAAAATAACACAACACAACCTAAATGAGATAGATGATGCCCGTCTAAAAATATACCTAGTCGGCGCAGTAACTCGTAAATAGTTTCAAAAAAATATTTTTAACAATTTCGATATATATTTTATGTATCTACTAATACTATCTATTTTATGTACTTACTTATCTTATGTTATTAGATTATTCGTAATTAAAGATTTTGATAATATTCTTTTATTGATGTTTCTTCCGTATTAAATATTGTACATTTTCTATTTTAAGATTTTCTGTTAAATTGTTGGTAATTTAAGACTTTTAACTTATTTCCAAGCATTGTTTTTCATAACAGATAAATATCTTCATAAGACCCCTAGCATTAAATAAACTAAGCGGCACCGTCTGCAGTCTACGTGATTTATGAATTTCATTTTAACTGAAACAACCGGTTCCTTTCTTTCCATCCATACACCGTTAACGAGCATCTTTCTTTAAGGTCTGTTTAAGGTGCAGTTACCTCAGAGAACGGAGTTTTTGAAGCGTCGTAGCGCTTTTTAGATCACAATGCGGTTGCCAAAAATGTAATAAGCTATCTTGAGGCCTTTCTCTAGAGACTTCAGCGATTCGAATCCTGAGTTTCTGACTTTTGCTCAATAGAAAAAAATCACAAACATAGGTCTAAAATGCGCTTTGAAAAATTATAATTAATATAGCACAAAACTAAAAATATGAAAATTATTTCTAAAAATGAGCATTGTAAGTAATGCTTGATGGGAACTCAGAGATAACTTTTTTTATTACTTAAACACATAAAATGTATAATTCAAAAACATGATATCCGCGGTCCCGAGCACGCACATCCATCTCTATCACGCTTACGCTCAGTGAGACTGAGAGAAGAACACGAACCTACTGGGCCTTAATCAAGAAAAGCGAGATATTAAATAAATAATGCATCAGAAAAAACGGAAAAATAAAACCGCGACTTTATTATACGCTGGAATCGCGCTAGGCTTTCGATGCATTTGGGTGACTATTAGGTACCTATCTGTGTAGTTAGATGCCAATACGAGTATTATTGCGTGGACAACTTCCTTTTCCGATATCTGTCATAACATATAATTTCACATTACTCAACAAGGATTTTCCCATTTCAATGACAGATATTAAAATATTACTTTACGTCGTATCAGACCACCACTCACAATTATATACCCTTTGATAATATTTAGATCCTTTTTAAACCTACGCTTTACGTTTGAATAAAACATCCGCTCACAAATAAATCAGAAAATTGGATTCGACAAATTTTCCATTACTCGTAGAACCGTTGAAGTGTCTTCAATTCGCTGGTTGATTTTCTTAAATTGAATTTCAATCATAGAACTACGGCCGCATTATGTTTTATGTGAAAACATGATCAAAATTAATGAGAAAATATGATTAGTTACGAGATAACGCTTATTTAATTACACAAACGGGTCTACCGCGATATAATTTCATTGTTTTTACCTTTAATTCAAATGTTGAAACCAGCGGATATATCTTCGGACCAGTGTACGGATACTGTGAGTGTTGCGTGTCGTGCCGTGGACAATAAACATTAAACTTTAACGGGTAGCTGCAATTTCTTTGTCTACCCCGAACATTTTTATAAACTAATTTCGGGTAGTTTAGTGGTGTTTTATTAATATCTCCGTTGACATTTGTTGGGACGTCAGTCTTTCCGTGACCACAGCTGGTGCAACTCAGCTGAAACGTCGGAATTAAAGGTAAAAACAATGAAATTATATCGCGGTAGACCCGTTTGTGTAATTAAATATGTGTACAAAACGCGAGAGTTTAAAGTGTGAAATAACGCTTATTTTGGTTTCTAATTTTTAGTAAAAATTAACTGAAACACTCAGGAAATTAGTAAGTAGGTAATCGGGAATTGTGTTATGATAATTATTATTACTTATTTTGTGGTTGCGTGCGAGTCTAGCTTGCGGTATAGGTATATCTTATGACATATATATCAAGTTTTTTATGATGGTGTACCTACTCGTGTATATAATTTCTTGTTAATGACGATTTAATTTTTTTTGTCAGTATACAGGCTGATTCATGAGACGTGAGCAGGACTAATCCTGCACACTCAGTAACTGATAATTGATCGATCACCGTCGTATTTAGGAGAAACTACCACACTTTTTCCTATTTTTTTAACTTTTTGGTGAGGGCAAATTTAATTCTCAACAATCATGGTCACCCTACAGGACCTAATTAATAAACATAAAACCTCTTTAACCGTAATGGCATTTTGATTACGAAGAAAATAAACTGTCAAACTTAAGTGAGATACGAGTTTTCAAAAGTAACCAGACCGTGATGACAGTAATGACATTCAATTTGACACAGAATATCGGTAGTTTAGTATTCTAATTTTAGGGTGACCATGCATGTCGTAAAAAAAATTTAAATTTTTTAACACGACTAGAAAATTAACGTTAACCTCACTAATACTGATACGAAACAGTTGCTTATAATTAACGATATGCGCAGTGGTAGTCCTGCTCACGTCTCCTGAATCACCCTGTATATTCACTTAGTTGTTAGTTACTTTGCTATTACGCAAACTAACGGCGCGATTCGGGAACTGAATTAGAGATTCACTAGATATGAAACAGTAAAGATATCTGACGTTCCACGGCAAAAGGTACCTTATGGCGGTTGGTGCTTACGCTATTATTAACGCCGCTCCAATATTATTGCGGCAGTCATAAGGTACCTTTTGCCGTGGAACGTCACATACCGTGAATATAGCCAACTTTGCCCGCTTTTTTCAAAAAAACACGAATTTATTAAAAACAAAAATATGACATCGTATGACTTTTTTTTGCTCAGCACGTCCATTGTAATCAACCGCGTCAGTTTACTTGAAGAAAAAATTTTTTAATCCTGTTTTTACCCACTTTTTTAGCATTTAAGAGGGCGGGCAAAGATATCCGGGGTTGCGGCCAACATTCCCACGTCAATTTGGTGCTGAAATACAGCTCTTATGATGATGATGTCTAAGAATCACAAAAAGTTTTTGGGCAATCCTACCATTCCCTGTTAATAATTTATCGATTAGTATGTAAACTTTTGAATAAATCGGGTGGGCAATGTTGCCTACCCGTTTTTGCCCTTTTCCATACAAGACTCACCTAAGCAGCCTTTGTAAAAAGGCTAGGGTTGTCACTTTAGAGAAAACCTGTTACAATAGTTTAATGGCCTAAAATATGAGTTTTGCTGTATTTTTCATGCGTAAAAGGGATAAAACATCTAAATAAAGGATAATAAGACCAATGAAATACAGTATATATTTATAAACTTACTTTAGTGTACAAACATAACCATCTTTTACATGCGAAGTTGGGTAAATTTGTCAAAAGTGACAACCCTAAGCCGTTTTTGATGGTGGGCAATGTTGATGGCATCCATAGGTCTGTAAATTACCGGATTACATTGCCCAACGCCAAAACTTTTGTGTCTTTAGGCCTTTTTAGATTAAACCTCAGTGGACATAATCTATGCTTCATGTTTTATAACTGAAACCCGGAAATATTTGTCAAAGGGTTCTCAATTATTTTCTACATGCATTCATTTTTTAACAATTTTTTGCCCGCCGAAATATACCATATATTTGACAACTCGCTGAAAATTCCCAAGTCAAGTTGTGCACATGTTTGGTATATAGTTTTGTCACAAATTTAACCTATTTTCTGCTAAAAATAGTAGGGTGGCCATAAGTATTTTAAATTTTTCTACATTAACGAATTTGCTTAAAATTGTCGTTTTGGGCAAAGTTTCCCCTGGTGGAAAAGTTGGCTATATTCACGGTATGTTTACTATTTCTATTCTATCTAGTGAATCTCTAATTTATTTCCCGAATCGCGCCGTAACTCCATTCTTTAGAGAGATGCAACGCGAATATTCGGGAAAAAATACCGATTTTAGATAGTCATTCGTGTTGCTGCCATTAGATAAAACGTTACATTAAAATAACGCAATGGACAATGCAGTCACTATTGGAATTTAACCTAACTATAATAATCCTAATCATGACGGGTTCGGTATCACCTAGCACGACCAGTTATTTCCGCCGGAAACTGAGGAATAGTCGGCGGAAATCGTCGGCTATCGCCAATCCAGATAATTTGAATACTTATTACATTCGAGGCTGATCGAGATCACGATTGTTTGACTGATTGAGAGAGTTACCTAATTATAATTTATCGTGATTATAAAATTTATAATACAATGAACTGGAAGCGCTGGTGGCCTAGCGTTAAGGGCGTGCGACTTTCAATCCGGAGGTTGCGGATTCGAACCCCGGCTCGTACCTATGAGTTTTACGGAACTTAATGTACGAAATATCATTTGATATTTACTAGTCGCTTTTCGGTGAAGGAGAACATCGTGAGGAAACCGGATTAATCCCAATAAGGCCTAGTTTCCCCTCTGGGTTGGAAGGTCAGATGGCAGTCGCTTTCGTAAAAACTAGTGCCTAAGCCAATTCTCGGGGTTAGTTGTCAAGCGGACCCCAGACTCCCATGTGCCGTGGCAAAATGCCGGGATAACGTGAGGAAGATGATGACAATGAACTGGACTACATACTTAGAAATATAAACTAAACTAGCTGTTGCCCGCGACTTCGTCCGCGTGGACTCTTATCTTGAACATTTTACATCTTGAGTACCTATAATTTTCATCGATGCAAACTTTATAATACAAATTTTTAATATAATGTTAATGCCCTTTTACCAAGTTTGAAGTTCCTAGCTTGAAAGCTTGAAAAAAAAATGTTTGATATTTATACAAACTTTCAACTCCTTTTGCACCACGTTAGGGAATAAATTTTCAAAAACGCTGAAATTAGTTTTCTTGTAATTTAAATTAATACCTTTTTGCAAAGTTTCAAGTTCCTAGCTTAAAATAAATTTTATACCCCAAGACGAACTTTCATCCCTCTTTTAACACCCTTAGGGGCAGAATTTCCAAAAACGTTGCAATTACTTTTTTTTTGTAATCAACTATTACGCCTTTCTAAGAAGTTTCAAAGCATTTGTAATGGATTCAAACTTTCAACCACTTTTTAACCCTGTTAAGGGATGAATTTTACAAAACGCTGAAATCATTATTCCTATCTTTTAATAATATCCCCAAATACAAAGATTCAAGTCCCGCGTTCGAATAAAAATTTGATATCCATACAAACTTTCAACCCCTTTTTCACCACCTCAGAGGATGAATTTTCAAAAACGCTGAAATTGTTTTTCTTGCATTTTAATTTGATACCTTTTTTGCAAAGTTTCAAGGTCCTAGCTTAACATTAAATTTGCACCCCAAGACGAACTTTCATCCCCTTTTTAACTCCCTTAGGGGTTGAATTTCCAAAAACGTTCCAATCTTTTTTTTTTGTAATCAGCTATTATGCCTTTCTAAGAAGTTTCAAAGCATTTGTAATGGATTCAAACTTTCAACCGCTTTTTAACCCTGTTAGGGGATGAATTTTACAAAACGCTGAAATAATTTTTCCTGTCTTTTAATAATATCCCCAAATACAAAGATTCAGGTCCCGCGACTCCCGCGTTCGAAATTTTTTTTGATATCCATACAAACTTTCAACCCCTTTTTCACCACATTAGGGGATGAATTTTCTAAAACGCTGAAATTAGTTTTCTTGTATTTTAATAATATATCTTTTTACGAAGTTTTGAATTCCTAGCTTAAAATAAAACTTGAACCCCATACAAACTTTCATCCGCTTTTTAACCCCCTTAGGGGTTTAATTTCTCAAAATTGCTTCTTATCTCTACACACACTACACACACACACACACTTTATAAATGTAATCTAGTGTGCAAATTTCAACTTTCTATCTTTTGTAGTTTTGGCTCTGCGTTGATGAATCAGTCAGTCAGGACACTTGCATTTATATATCTTCGTAATTAGCATTCCCCACCAGGGGCCATAGTTCACGTCGGCTACGTTATATTTTAATTTTGATCCCATTTTTGTAAATAGCGTCCCACAAAACCATGGAAATGATACCCATATTTATATTTATAATTTCAACCCCATTGCACCCCCACCAGGGGATGATTGTTCACTTCGGCTACGTTAATTTTAATTTTGATGCCATTTTTGTTATTAGTCTCAAAATACAATGAAAACGATACCCATATTGATATTCTGAGATATCAACCCTATTGGGGACTTTTCCCCCTCTTAGGGGTTCAATTTTCAAAAAACCTGAAACACGTGTTTACTCATTTATCTTTAGGAATACTCCTGTGAAATTTGGAATAAAATAGTCTAACTTATCTTGTTTCCCCATACAAACTTTGGACCCCCATTTCACTCCTTTAGGGGATGATTATTGAAAAATCCTTTCTTAGTGGACACCTAGACCTTATAAGGAATCTAGTTGCCAAATTTGGACTTTCTAGTCCCAGCGGTTTGGGCTGTGCGTTGATTTAAGTCAGTCAGTCAGTCAGTCAGTCAGTCAGTCAGGTCTTTCACGTTTATATATTTAGATTAAAACTCGCTCGCAGGATGAAGTAGTCGATGTGACCATACTAGTTGTTTAGTGAGCTGTCGATGTGGACAAAATAGTTATTTATTTAACAACAGAACAAAATTGCTGATTACGCCTCGTTCTATGTAATAATGAGACCCGAATTCCGCGCGAATGATTCTGAAAAGTGGTATGTAGTTTGAAAATACATACTATGTATAAAACACAAATCTAATACAAATTAATGATGTTTATTATTTAGGTACTATTTAAATTAATCGCTTAACAGTTTATCCTACCAGCTAAATAAAATTGATTAATTGATTCGTCGTGAAATTCTCACTTTACTCGTCTCATATTTCAGGTCACGCGTAAATAATTTTCAAGGTATCTGGCAGTATAGGTAGTAGCTAAAGTCAATTGACACCATGAGAAGGGTACTTTCGGCGAGTCGGGCTAATGCCTCGAGCTCGGGTAAACACGCGCGGAGCTCACACTCGACCCTGTTAATTTACCCTATTTGTTATCGTTGTGCCATTAGATTGACATCGGTTGACTTTTGACTACGATCTACCCCAAGTACCTACGAGTACATCTCAAGGGTGATGTAATATATTTTCTGCTAACTTGACACGTGATATGAATATCCTCGTATTATTAAGGCGCTACGCGCCGTTTTTGGCCGTAAACTCTTACTTTCTAGAGTATATATCTTCTTAACGGTTCAACAAAAAATTATGAAAAAAATATATATGAATCTACGTTTTATGTACAACATTTGTAACGTTTGACTTTTTGCCTGTGACTGATAATTTTTCGAAAAAAGGAACATTACGAGAGGCCGTTTTGCGACTAACTTTGCCTATTTCTACTAAACGGTTTATTCGATTAAAGTTATTATTAAACTAAAATAAATGTTTTAACCAACACTACAAATGCAACGTAGAATAATATTAATTAAACAATTTTTTTTTAACCAATTGAGTATTTTTCAATATTTCGTGCGTACGTAGCTCGAAAAAGGCGTGGCCGGCAGTCGTGTGCTAGCTTTGAGACGAGGAGGCTGTGTCGCTCGTCGCTCCGTACCTTCCTTGTATTCTGCATGCTTGTGCTGAGCCCAAGTGCAATGAAATTGGAGTTATTGTGGCCAAAGATTAAATAACTGCAGAAAGTTGATTTGGTTGTGACGCGCTTTAGCGCGCAACACGGTGTTTCGCAGCCAATTATTATAAACCTAATGACAATATTTCCACTTATGTTTGAGAAAGCTTCATTTGAAATTTATAAAAAATGTTTTCGAACATGCGCCGACATATTGCCATTAAAATTTAACGTTTTTATTAAAGTTCGATTCCTAAAAAATAATAAATAATTATGTAATTGATCAACATTGGCAGCTTATGTAGTAGGTATATACATACTTTGATTCAGAAACCATAACATTTTTAGGATTGTTACCTATTAAAATGATGTTAGTTTATTAAGTAAATTAAGTTTTCTCAAACATGCGTGAAAATATTGTCATTACGTCCCGTCCTTATTTGAACTTTTATAAGTATTTCTACGCATTTTTTGAGAAAAGTAAGTATACATACATATTATTTCAATCGCGATAACATTTACCGGCCTTACGTTCATAAAATATAATTTCTTTGCTGTGTTTAATATCATACTCGGCAGGCATACAATAGGAATATCCCGGCCATGTGTAAATATTATAAATATTAAATATCTTCTTTCGAGAAATGTTTTTAGGGTTCCGTAGCCAAATGGCAAAAAAACGGAACCCTTATGGATTCGTCATGTCTGTCTGTCTGTCTGTCCGTCCGTATGTCTCAGCCACTTTTTTCCGAAACTATAAGAACTATACTGTTGAAACTTGGTAAGTAAATGTATTCTGTGAACCGCATTAAGATTTTCACACAAAAATAGAAAAAAAAACAAAAAATTTTGGGGGTTCCCCATACTTAGAACTGAAACTTAAGAATTTTTTTTTCATCAAACCCATACGTGTGGATAGGTCTTCAAAAATGATATTGAGGTTTCTCATATCATTTTTTTTCTAAACTGAATAGTTTGCGCGAGACACACTTCCAAAGTGGTAAAATGTGTCGTCGTCGTCGTCGTCTCCCCCCCGTTGTAACTTCTAAAATAAGAGAATGATAAAACTAAACAAAATATATGATGTACATTACCATGCAAACTTCCACCGAAAATTGGTTTGAACGAGATCTAGTTAGTAGTTTTTTTTTAATACGTCACAAATCGTAAACTGCAATTTTATTATGTTACTTGCTGCTAAGGAACCCTTCGTGGGCGAGTCCGACTCGCACTTGGCCGCTTTTTTTATCTGATAGTCAACAAATAAGCCGCCTGATGGGAAGCGGTCATCTGATACTACTTTAATACTGATAATACTTTAAACACTAAAACGTCCATGCGTTATTGATTTAGTGTAATTACGCCACAACAAATTAGCCTTTTGGCTGCACTTGGGCCGAGCACAAGCGTAAACATCAGTAGCAGTAGGTACTAGGTACAAAGAAATCACGGAGCGATATAACTTCCTCGTTCAAAGCTACCACGATAGGCTCAGCTAGAAAGTCGTGGAGTAACTGACTGCAAATAAATATGGGAGCGATAGCTTGCACTCTGTGGTCAGATGGCGATGGCGTCGCATTCTTATGCCGATAAGGATCCGATAAAAGATAATTTTAGATATTATACAAAACAAAAAACCTAAGTTAGGTAATAAACACATTAAAAAATGTTGGCTAACGGCGTATTGCATAGATTATCATTCTATGGAACTTGCTAACTATGTAAACAAAAGTTACTAGTAAATTCATTCATTCATCAAGTTTGATTACATAGTTAGCAAATTTCATAGAATGACACTCTACCAATATGACGGTTATGTCAATTACACAAACGTGCACGGTGCGTAACGGGATGGGTATATGTAATATATAATAATAATATAATTTTATTTGGCGTATTAAGCGGGACGCGAGTCGTATTAACCGTGAAATGTAATTTACGACCTCCACTAAATGCATGATCTACTCATACTCAAACAACAAAATATCTGCAAACAAAAAATTATACGAGTATAGCGCCAACTGCGCGCCTCTGGGCTGTATCTTATTCTTTGAACCTCGTGGCAGTGCAGCGATACAAAATTCACGTACGATCGCAGTGAGCGGGGTAAGCGGGTGGTGCGGGTACAGAGCGCTTAGCTCCACCCAGACCCTCAAGGGCATTGGGCCTACCTATCGTCTTAAGCTACGTGATAATAATATAGACTCTATTACTTCATATTACTAATACTAGGAGCGCCGAGCTAACTAGGAGTCGAAGTGGTTGCCATGGTCGAAATCGGCTGGAAGGATCATCATCATAACTAATACTATTTATTAATAATTATGGTAAAGTAATTAATATATTAATTAATTTACCAAAGGAACAATGGTGCTTCGAACATTTGGGAGACGTGCGCGGAGCCGAAACCAACACGTAGAAGCCCATATGACACTTTAATGACTTTAATGAGATGTAAGGGGTACACCGAGCACGCGGTGGGTAAAAACACACACACATATATATACATATAGACTGCTAAACACACTATTGTACACTATAAGTCAGTGGTTCTGGACTGGTATGGTGATCCCTGGAAGCACCTGAAGTGGTCCGCGAGTTTCCCCTATCGAAGTAATCATTGAAAGGGTAAGAACCAATGCTATAAACACATATAGTTAACATAACTTTATATAAACATTCAAGACTTATATCGACCGTGATATGGACCGTGATTACCTTTTGTATTGTTTTCGAGCTCCCGATATCCCGGTCGATGTAAGTCTAGTGAAACTAACCGTGAATCATTCAAAACTGTTATAAACATTCAAGAATCAGTTAATCTAAATATAATTATTTGTTTGAATAAAGAGCATAGTTAAAATTTAAGCTTGATTGTTTTCAAGCGGTGCAAAATTATAACAATAACAGTCACCCTTTCGCCACGCCAATTAATTTCACAAAGCCAGGCGCCTCAAGCTGAACAGTGACGCTATTGTAGTCAGTGACACTTTTATTTTCATACTTTTATGCGTCTGTCCCAAAAATGTCACCATTTAATGAAATCTTCTTCAGAGTTTACGCATTTACGCGTGAAACTGGTGAAACGAGCAATAACTGTCAAGAAAACGTTACGTTATGCTTGCCCCTTTCATAGCTCTCTTTAGCAATAACTCAAGTTATTTATAGGTACCTAAAGGCTATTGTTAAGTTTATCGCCTACTCGATAATGCAAATTGAAATGATACGTTCGTAGGCATTATTTATATTTATGTTCGGCGGGTTTTTGCTTTCGGATGCCATATATAAAGGTAATCTTGGCATTTAACTTGAAAGTAAAGGATTTTTCAGATAACTGAGTACCTAGTGAAAAAAGCTAGCAAGTTTTAAAAAACAGGAAAATATTAAAATTAGAGAAATAAATAATGTAATGTAAACGTAAATGAACTTGTAAATGATATTAAAATTATCATCATTGTTGTACTACTCTAAACTAAAGTGTCACTTCTAAGATTAGTCCTAAACTGTCTAGTTCTGGGTCGATATTGAATTTAGAGCAGCTGTGTTTGGTGCAGTACGGTGGGGTAATGCATTTGGTGACCGCAATTAATGGATGCTACGTCACACGTGCCCAGAAGTTTTGTTTACGCTTTAAACATAACAAAATTCGCAATACATTAAACTTCAAAGTATAAATAACACTTTAAGCTTTCGCGAATTGTACACATATTTAATTACACAAATGGGTCTACCGCGATATACTTTCATTGTTTTTACTTTAAATTCCGAGGTTTCAGCCGAGTTTCACCAGCTGTGGTCACGGAAAGACTTAAAGTAAAAACAATGAAAGTATATAGCGGTAAATCCGTTTGTGTAATTAAACTTTAAATTGTTCTAAAAATCAAAATCAAGTTATTATTAAAGGTTGCTGAGCAAATTTTGGTTAGTTTGATGAGTAGGTAGGTACAGCCTACATTTTAAAATATTGGGCGTGTTACAGGCCACACCCGGTATTACTTAGTTACGCATACTTACATATGTATATAACTAGTTACACAACAATCTCTGAATTATCTGTTTAGATTAAATAATATTATAGTCATTCGCTCAAATGAAAATTAATGAATGTAATTAACATAATTACAATATTCATAGACGATCACCGTACGTTCTTTAATAACAATAAACTTGTCGTCACATGTCGTACAAGCATCTGTATTCTTTCTTCTTCTTCGTTACACTCTTTACAGGGTGATCGTGGCCAGTATGTAAATTTTTGGGCGACTCGTTAACGACACGTCGCCATTCGTTTACTGTGGCCGACGCACTGGTTTTGATTTGGTCGGTCCATCTCATTGGCGATCTTTCTTTAGCCCTGTTACCTCTTACTCGCGCCACCAGACGTTCTATGTTCTTTACGTGATCCATTTAAATTCTCTACCTATTTGTTTGAAAATAAAGGTGCCGGGTGTACCTATAGTCGCATCGGGCGCTCGGTCTGATTAAACTCATAAATTGGCCCGCCAGATGTCGCGCGCCGCGTTGTAAATCTGCAACCAATACGACATTTGTCTATATCCCCACAGGCACTATTACATATCGTTATCCGTAATCAAGCACCGTAGAATTTGCAACTGTCAGGGGTGCTATTTAACATTGTTTGATGACAGTTGGCAATATCACCGATCTTAAGACAATGACTGAAATAGAAAACGATGCGCCGGAAGCTCCGGCCCGGACACGGCCCGGTCTAACATAAGTCATCCTTAAAACAACAAACTCGGTGTGATAATAAAGAAAATACACTGCATAACAACAAATAATAAAAACTGACCATCAATGAATTGATGAAAACAAAGAAAGAAAACACTGAGAAAAATTGGGTGATGGTACAAAGCGCGTAGCGGTTGCTGGTGTTTTTGTAAATCATATGTATTTATTTTAAGTGGAGTGGAAGTAGATGAGTGTAAAAAAATGTGTGATAACTGATTACATTTATTTACAAGAGAAAAAAACAACTGAAAAAGTCCTATTCAAAGAGGAATTCTTTCTTTATAAAAAAATGAAACTCAAAGAGGATTGCAAAGTAAAGTTTATTTTATTAATGTTTATTTTGTTTATTAATTTCCTTGAAACTTCTTTTACAATTGAAACATTTGCAGATGAGAAACAGCGCTATATTAAAAAATAGGTACCTAGAGGCTAAAAAACAACCACAACTGCTTCATTAGACGAGAGAACGTTCCATAAATTTCATAAAGTAAACCGAATTACATTTGTTCAGCAGATACAAGATAAAACTGGGAAAGACGAAATTACGAGTGTGCCTCCAAACGAACTTGGCTCGCAGTTTATTTGTTTTCCCCTCTGTACACGAGTTATAGTCGAAGTTACACACATACCTTTCTTGTACTAACTTTGTGGTAAACTTAAACGAGCACAATTTAAAGTTTAGATTCATGAAGATTAATTTAAAGTGAATATTGTTCTACGAATGAATGCGCTAAATCTTTTATTTATGTTTCTTTTATAACAGAATTTAATTCTATCAATTTGCTAAAGCTAAGTTATATTTTATTTAGTGCAAACGGCTCTTGATAGTGATAGATATTAGGAAAGTCTTTTTAAGGAAACTACATACTGACTAGAGAAAAAAATATGACAAAATAAGAGGCAACGCGGAGTTATTACTTCGTAACCCAGACAAGTTCGTCATCTCGGCATTTATCTAACGCCACTCTGACCACCGATAATGAAGTTAAAGCGTAACACAATTTTTCTCAGCTTCTGAAGCGCCCGCAATTTTGCGGCAATATTTCACAGTCATATTAAAAAGAGAATTCATACATCAAATGAAGCAACTGTATGAAGGTAGGTGATGCTATACCTAGATTTCTCCAGAGACGGAAGGCGATAACAATGGCAGGGCATTTCAATGAGATTTGCATTAGAATGCGGGAAACGGTGCAGCGCCTTTGCCATGAGACTCAAACGAAGCTTACTCCGAGAGGTTTACTAGTTAAAAATCGATTTAAGCCCCTTTACAGTTCTCCGAGAAAAAATTTAGTGGCTGAGATTTCAATGTAAATAAATTTAAATTTGACTACTGCTTTTTTTGGTAAATCCCTACGAATATTGAAAAAAATGGTTTGTATGTATGTCCGTTACCTCTCCAAGCTTGAACCGGCAATAAATAGTAAAACCTAATAATTATGTAGGTACAGACATTTTCGCCCTTAGATCATCCGGTGCCTTTTTTTATTTATTTCTCATAAAGTAACTGAAGTCAGTCTAAACTGTATTACGACAACTCTCTTGGCATTACATTTTGAAAGTATCATGTTACTGGATAGAAATTGTGACCTTAACAGATGAAAGGAAAGGATAATGAGGCAATTATGAAATTATGAACGGTGCTGAAACATGTCAAAAGCTTAGGTAGGAGGTTATAATAGTACATTATTGTCGAGGCTCGGAAGTAGCTACTTGCAGGCTGAGGATTCGTTTTAAACGGACGACCTTGGGAGTCCGTTTAATTGAATCCGAAGCCAGCAAGTAGCCTTCCAGCCGAGTCATATATAGTGCTTTTCTCAAAAATGGTGCAAGAAATATAAATATAATAGGAATATTTTACAAAAGCAACGTTCTTACGTATATATTTTCAGAGAAAAAAGTAGAAACAATTGAAAAAATTAGCTTTGACGCCTTTTTATTTTTTAATAAAAAAATAGAAGTGTATTTTTCTGCCGAAAATACGCCAACCTATTTGAGACAGCTAAATAGTCGCGGTACTAATCATCTGTTTGGCTGTTTAATGGGCCTGTGCCTTCGTTTGATATGGCCATTTCAACTTTTAAAAAGTTTGGAACTCGACAAATAATGGAATTTGTATGCAACATTGCAGTCCCAAAATCGAGACTGCAATGTTTTTAACTTTTTAATTTTTGACTGACCATAAACTACGCGCTTCGCGACCTATTTTTTAAACTGCAAAGTCGACTTTGCCGTCCATTTTTGAGAAAAATAATATATAGTTACCTATGCAGGAAAACGCTTATTTAATAAATACAAGAATTACTTTAATCCATTATTAACTTACTTTGTCATGAACCGCAGGACTATGAAGTACCAACCCGAAAACGCTGTGTTTCCCTCTTTAAATCACCGACATCGGCGCAAATTCTGCCGTAGCCAGCGTAATGAGAAACAAATGTTAGCTCATACGGGTCGGTAAATATTGTATTACTCGTACTAATGTTGTGCCGCGCTGTATACTGCTGTTTATGCTGGTTTTACGGTTCACCGGACTTGGATGGAAAGGGACTTTAATGAGCACCTTTCAACAATTTTTTTTATTATGTATTAGGAGGCTAATTCAAACGTACATTTTGACATCAAAAGGTCGTCATTTTGTTATAACGCTCGTGCATCTCGCTCGCATCAATACAAGTAGGTACAAGCGGAATGCATGCGCCAATTATAACAAAATTGCATAATTTTGAAATCAAAATATAAGTTTGAATAGGCCTCTATGTCTCAAATATCCATAAGGTAAAACGTACTGGTACTCGACGCGGTCCTAGTACATGTCATCTTGAAACTTAAGTCATTGTCAATAGAGGTGACAGCAAGGTGTCATCTATTGGGCATTAGCATGTCGAGCACTAGTACCTTAGTAGGTACCGACAAGGTGCACCTAAGTGCACCAGTCAGTTAAGGGTTATGTACTTATGTAGCTCTTGTGGTTTAGTCTTTTCAAGACCGTTTGTCTGCCATATTTACTGCCATCGTGCTAATTTTTAATTATAATTTGTATAAAGGAAAGGATGTTTTTCCTAAGCGCTACAATAGTTCTGTAAAAGTAAAAATAAATAAAGAAAGATAAGAAAGCACAAAATATATTGCTAAATGGCGTTGTCTACTACTCATACGTAGGGCCAAACAGAAACAGTGGGTTGTGAGTTTTACGTTGAGAAATGATTTACAAATTTACAAATCTACATCAATGAAAACGAAAGCCTATTATTACAGCTACAGCTACATTTTTGGGAATAGGCGCAGGGAGGGATCTCTTTCTTCCTTACAAAACTCAAGTGCACCCTCGACTGTATCCGCTCTCGCCGTGCAGGAAGTGCATCATCAAATAAACCCCATGCCAAAGTCGTTATTAAAACTATCGAAAACATGCTAAACAAAATCTTATATGATTTAGGTATGGTTCAATTTTGTGTGCACATTTTGCATCATAAAGTTGTATTTTCAGTACCCAGCGGCACTCTAAGTCAAGTTGCATATAATAAGTGGAGTCGCGCTTCGTTATCCGGGTGCAGTAGGACCAGAGCTAATTGTGTACTCATCGTGCTAAGAACTCTTATTAATTTTGTGAAAAGTTGGACGCTGAAATATTATTAAAATTAGAGTGCAGAACTTTTGACGGCGTCGATTCTTCTTAGGTATACGTAAAGCGCAAAAGTTTTATTGTTGATTTAAAATATTCATCGTTTTGCTTTAGGTAATTCTTAAAAATAGATGTAGCAATTTCCGCTTAGAACGAGATGGCGCTCTTTAAAATTGGACTTAAGACTTCCGAGTGATTGTTAATTTAAATATATCATCATCCTGACCTCCTATAACAGTTGTTAGTATACAATATGGAATCATCATTCGTGTTCAGCATCTCCTAAAGATGCCCCGAAGAAAACACGTGCCACGTTTTATATTATTGGTTAATTATACAATTGCTTATTTATTAATTGTAAAAATAATCAAGTAAGTCCAAACTGTTGGCACTTATTAATTAGTACGTTTTATAATGGTGAGACAGCAAATCAATATTATTGTAGATAGTAATCACTAATCAGTCCTGAATTATTTCTATGAAACCATTCAAAGGCTTCGTCACACAGGCGCGTTTTCCGCCCGGAAAACGCGCTTGTGTATAGGAACCTTAAGTGACTGGTTTGATACGTTTTTTTGACTAATCCGCGAGTCAATCATGGCGATTTTCATAAACGTATGTCTAATCTAACAAGCTATGTATAACCGTTTGTCTTTATTCGATATTTTGACCATTGTGTCAGAAAGATACCTACAACATTCAACATCGGCTTGCTAAGTTTCATAAATAAGGGGGTTAGCCTCTAAAAGTTCATAATTCATAATTCATTTATTGCATTTGTAATCACGTGTTACATAAGGTCTTACAAAGGGCATTTTACAGCTAGTGTTCACATGAACCCTGTTAGGGTACATAGCAATGTAAGTACTTAACTAAAACTTAATACTAAAGTAAATTAACCTAATTTTTATATGGCATGCAACATAACACGATTTAGTAGTGGAAAATTATTAAGATATTTAAAATTATTAAAAATATTTTTCATTTTGACTAGTTTACAAGGTAATTTGTTAAATTTAACATCGACAATAAAATAAATTAATTCTATTTATGTATTTATGTATAAGTATATAATTATTAAAAAATCATTTATATTGTATAATTAATAATAATTGTTATTTTATTTATTCATTGCAAGTTACAATATTTATCCTTTATATATATCGTTGTCTAAGTACCCACAACACAAGCCTTCATGGGCTTACCGTGGGGGCTTAGTCAATTCGTGTAAAAAAATGTCCTATAATATTTATTTGTTATTATTACCTATTTGAATATCTTGGTGGTTTAGATAAATGGATATATTAACGTGAAACCCGTTTTAAGTGAAAACGCGCTTTCCCTAGTTAAAATTACCTAGTTTTACGTATCGCCTCTGTGAAACGCTTTTTCACTAGTTAAAAAGTTTTAATGGAATGAAACTAATTTTCACTAATTATTCAAATTTAAAATTCTTTGTTAAAATTAGTTTTGACAAGGAAAAACGTGACGAACGCCAAAACCAACTTTATGTAACTTTTTTTTGAGTATCGTTAGTAAAACTAGTTTTCACTGAGAAATAATTTAGAACAATTAACAAAACTGCACTTCACCACGGCACTTTACAAAAAATATGTAGTTTTGACTAAAACATCCCAGTTAAAACTAGTTTTCCACCAAGGCCTTACGGAGCACAAGTTTTAACTAGAGAAAACGCGTTTTCACTAAAAACGGATTTTACGGTAGCAGCCCCGCATAGGTAATAGTAATAACATAATACATATTTATAATATCATAATTAAAAGAAATTAAGAAACGAGGATAAGTAGCAGTTGATATCGAAACAACTGTAGAAGAAGATATACACAATATATTTGCAGACATGTAGCAAGTTCAACTTCCACGACTCCTAGCTGAGTGTAAACGCAATATCTTCCCGGTAAATATATCAAAGTCAGCTAAACAATAAGTCAGTAAGCGAGTAGAACGCACACATTTTAAAAGAGTAGTGGTGCTGAGGCGAGACTTTCTCGCGGACGCGAGTCAATATTGACTCCAGGAGGAGCATCCCGCGACTAATCTTATAGAAACTGTTTGCCTACGCGATTGAAGGTTCCACGCTCTTGCGAAAACTTTCCGCATTTCAAATGGGATTTGCATATAGGCTACGGAGCAATATTTCCGCCACGGACCCCATTTGAATATTGCTGACAAAACGAAAAAATCGAATATCCATCAGAATTGCTTCTCTAGAAACGCTGCTGCTACATTTGAGGTTCTGATTATGTGTAATATCGCAGATGCGTACATAATGAATTTAATACGCTCCTGTGAAATATTGCGAATTGTAAACGCGTGGAGAATTTCTAGGTAGGAACATTTACTTCATAATTTAAATTTAATACTTGATAAACTTTGTCACGAATAACTGCGACATTATACTTCACGTACCTACCTATATTATGAAAGTGAGATAATAAAATTATAAACGTTGAGAGGCAACCGAATATCTAGTAAAGCTACTAGTTAAATATTTGTTGTAAGCAGGTAAGGTAAACGTACTAGTGCTCGACATGCTAATGCCTAATAGATGACACTTTGCTGTCACCTCTAAGTATTCACAATAACTTAAGTTTCAAGATAACATGTACTGGGCTACTGGGACCGCGTCGAGCACCAGCACGTTTACCTTATAGGAGCATTGGCTGTGGATGAGCAATGAGCAATACTTACAAGGATTATTGTTATTATTTGTAGGTTTGTCTTTACCCATCACGGGACTATTTTGTTCCGGATATTCCGAAGGCGCGAGGCGTGCGCGATTATTAATTATTCACAACCCTCCTATTCATCTGTTTGAAAATTTTTCATTGAAGTATCTTAATAAAATTTAAATTTATTTTCAGCCTGGCATGGTGTAACTCATAGTTATTAGGTATTTTATATTTATGTAATTACACTATTTGAAGAAGTTTTAGTTTAACTTTGTCCTCAAACAAATTTAAGCCGTATTAGAGAATTTGCCAGTGTATTAAAATTATGCTTGTATTGTTAATATACTCTCTGTATAGTGTTATTTTATATAATGATATAAAATATCAGTAACACAGTGTTTCAGGGTTGCTGAGTACAGTCAGCAGCAGAAGTTGCTAAGCGGGCGAGGTGTTCAAAATGATCTTGACGCGACTTTATTGTTATGAGAATAAGCGTGTTAAGGTAATTTTGAACACCTCGCCTGCTTAGCCACTTCTGCTGCTGACTGTACAATCATTATTGTGCCCTCTATGACTAGAGTGTAAAATCGCATCGTTTCACGGAGGCCGGGTATAATTCTATTTTCTACCTACAAGGACTTTGGCATGGGACGTGTAATCTTTACGGTCGAACCCTACCTACGAATATAAAACCTACCGGCACCAGCCATTACTTTTCAACGATTTACAATAATAGTACATTACTACAGAGGCCGGGACGAAAGGGGTTGCCGGCCGAAGACATATAGACGGCCGAGCGAAGCGAGGCCGGATAGGTCTGAGCGCGGGCAACCCCATTTCCCGCTGAGGTATGTATAGTGCTTTTCTCAAACATGCAATGAAATAAAGAAAATAAAAAATCCACGAAAACCCAAGTTTTATTTATAGAAAAAACTAAAAGTAAACTACACCCAAAATATAACCAACACGTACCTATATCATTATCACGCGTATGTTTTACACGAGTCGTGTATTTTTACTACCCGTATATTTTCATGTATCTTTGATTTTTTCGCCTTGTATCAGTCTGACTGTCGTTTTCGTCACATAAGTTTACATAGTCTTTCATGTTGATATCATGTTTCACATACATCGTTGCTTTATCCATGGAGTAAATAAGTATAATTTCCACAGTGTTGACGAATTTGTAGTTACATTCATTTAAAATATGCCACAAAACTGTTTCTAATAAACTGTAAGCCATTTTTCTTAGTTTCTCAAATAATAAAATTGCCATAAGCAACCATATACATACTTCGTCTTTGACTTGGCGGCAGAGGCAGCAAGTTATTAAAATCAATTCTGCTTACGCTGCCAATTCCAACACCTACGATTACAATTAATATTAATTTCATTATTGCGTCGGAACTCATATTAAAGTCAAAAAATCAACAACGCACCATAAATCCAATAAAACAGAATGAATATTTTTCAACTTTACCTCCATAACAATTTAAAAAATATACCTAACTACGCGTGTTTGAGTAGACCTTTTTACCGCTAACGTTTAGATGAAATATTTTAAATGTTTTTATTTGTGTAGTTAAATTTATAATTTAAAATTATAAAATTATTGAATGTATTATTTATTAAGTTCATGTTGATTTTATACAAATAAAACTGCAAATTATAGCAAACATTGTTTTTTTTTTTATAGGCGTAGAGGCAGTGTCATTACGAACCATAAAGCAAATACTGCCTCTAGTTTTTTTAATGGATGAATGCCACGATGCTGTGTCACAAATATCTGTGAAATGAAAATTAAAAAAGAGGACTTTGCCGGCCTAGGCCTGCAAGATGTGTATGAAATTCCATTAACGACCTTTTGTCCTAGCCGCACCTGAAACGTCATACTTCGCAGCCTATTATAAGGAACATATTAACATCAATATTTCATTGCATGTTTGAGAAAAAACTGTTATTAGGTAGTTCTACAAACAATTATTAAATTTGGCCCAGGCCGAATAATAAGCACACACAGCCTCAAGGTTTCGGAAATTAATGAAGTGTAGCTAACAAAGATACCGGAGAAAATTTTCGTTCGTTACGTATTCTTAATTTTCCTCAGTTTAATGCCTACTAATTTCTTGTTTATTTACCTTAATTGTTTGTACCTACCAAAATTAATGAGTCCTACTTAAATTACGATATCAAAATGTCTATAGTTTTATCTGTCTCATTTCATTATGTTTTATCTGTGTAATATAATCTGGTGGTTCATAGGGCCCGATTTTATACGTAAACCCGAAGAGCATTGGCCGACCGAAAAAGCGCCAACGCCCGTCGCCGATACGGGCGAAGAGCGCGTCAACAAACTCGTATGCTCAGTAGGTGTCGCGAAAAATAAGTTTGAGTACCTGCCGGAGGTAAGTAGGTTCTCAAAGTTCGTACGACTAGTTCGCGCCACCGCTAGGGTTCTGGTTGCCGCCGAGGTATTTAAAGCCTCACTGCTATCTAAGAAAACAGATACAGAAATGAATAAGGGGCATTTAAATCTAGCAGAGATATTGCTAATTCGCCGGAGTCAACATGCTGCCTTTCCAGAGGAGATTAAGCTATTGGAAACTGGGCGGCCTCTACCGAAGAAGTCTCCGCTGCATAAGATAGCAATACAACTTGATAAGAACGGAGTCATAGTGCTAAACGCTAGAATTGACAAAGACGTGCACATACCCGTTCTACACGCAAAAGAAGATTTCGTCAAGCTGCTAATACATCATTTTCATGCGCTCTTCGACCACGGCAACCACGCAACCGTCATCAACGAGTTGAAGCAGAGATATTTTATTATCGGGCTGCGCGGTAATATTCGCTATATAGCGAACAAGTGCCAATGGTGTCGGACCTATAAAGGAACCACACTCAAGGTTCCTGTAGGCGACCTCCCGCCAGAGAGGCTCCAGGCGAATCAACCGCCATTTACCGCTGCAGCCGTAGACCTGTTTGGCCCTATGCAAATCACAATAGGCCGCCGCCGCGAAAAGAGATGGGGTGTACTATACACATGCCTCACGACACGCGCTGTGCACTTAGAGCTTGCCGCCTCACTTTCGGCATCCTCTATGATACTTTCCTTGCGCAGAATGATAGCGCGACGCGGCACGCCTACAGTTCTTTACTCTGACAACGCCACCAACTTTTACGGCGCAGAGCGAGAACTGGCAGAGGCCAAGAAGACGCTGCCCGACACTTTAAAGCCATTTTTGATCGAGCGAGCCATAACCTGGAAAAAGATACCGCCCGGCAACCCTTCCGCCGGCGGTGCATGGGAACGGCTCGTAGGCAGCGTGAAAAGGTCACTAAAGGTAACACTCAAAGAGAGAGCACCTCACGAAGAAGTTCTGCATACATTACTGCTGGAAGCCGAGCACATAGTCAACTCTCGACCGTTGACACCAGTGAATCCAGACCTAGACAGCGAAGCTCTGACGCCGAACCATTTTCTCATCGGGCGATCGAGCTCAATGTCACCACTGGGCGTCTTCACAGACGCGACTATGTCACTCTCGTCATGGAAGACAGCGCAGACCTTAGCCGACCATTTTTGGAGGCGCTGGCAGCGAGAATACCGACCCAGCCTCGTCCCTCGGCCCGGTGCTCATCAGAACGTGAAGAAACTACATGTAGGCGACGTAGTCATCGTAGCGGACAGCTCCATGCCACGAGGAACATGGCCTAGAGGCGTAATCGCACAACTCTTTCCCGGCCCTGATGGCCACGTAAGAGTAGCCATTGTTCGCACCCGCGCAGGTGACGTCCGTCGCCCAGTTTTTCGGCTTATACCTATATACTCCTCGCAATCAGACGGTGTTGACACACGTGGGGGAGATTGTCGTGTATAGCTAGTTTTTAATCATACATGTTTAGTTTTAATCGTTCTTCTATGTTAATCTATTTTTGTGTGTCTATTTTTTACCATGTAACTTGTGTCTAATTTTACCATGTAACTTGTGTCTTATTTTTTACCATTTTATTATGTCACGTGTCTAGTTATAAGTCTTTATTGTTCCCCAATTAAATATTACCCTTTTCCCTAATTTTGTAAACATTTGTAATACGCTACTGTGATTGGTTCAATAAATAAAATACTTACTCTGCACGTAACACCCACGCCTTGAGTAGGCGTGGCCTAAAGTACCTACGGTGGGGATCGCGCCGAGCGCGCCTATATATACGCGCCCACCCTGGGTGCTTGTCACTCACTCATCAATAGCCACAGAGGCACCAGCCTCCCAACACTCTCCAGAGTTTTCTTATAACATACATATGTGTTTTTATTAAACTCCAACTACACTCCCGGTAATGGTGGTAGCGGTATCAAGAAGGTAATCTGCAGCAGCCAGCCAGCGCGTTCCAGCCGTCGTACGGGTTCCTGACTTCGGAATCTGCGAGCCCCACAGTAACTACGCTCGACAGTTTCTTTACTTATTTTTTTGTCTGCTACCTTCCATGATTATTTCTCACTTGATGGTCTAATCGGAAGATCAGCGCTGGAAGTCGCCAGCAACATGCTGAGATGGGACCATTTCGTCACACTTTATTTTTCACTATGTTTTTTCTATGTATGTCTGTTGTCTGTGCGAATAAAAAACTATTCTATTCTATTCTATAGTATCGTCCATATCGATCACTAACAAACTCTGACTGTATACTTAATGTAATGTAGGTAAATTAAAGGATAACTTTTAGTTAACGTTCTAGATAACATAAATATACGTTGGCCGGTTGCTATTAAATTAGTCTATAGTTGCTAAACTAATACGGCCTTCATACACTTATAAATTAATTATGATGCTACGGAAATATCGCAGTAGGTATATAAATTAACAGACAGACAGGTATTTGACTGCCATGATATAACAAACTTAGTTATTGAAATCGTCAGCAGGTACACAGGAGGAGCGCAAGTTGGCGCGCTAGTTTGATGTTTAAGTTCAACGGTTAGCACTAAACTTCCTACTAGACCCCTATAACTTGATACTACGCACGTACTATTGTAAATTAATGAACAAAAGTCCTGACGTGAATGTTGAAACACAGGTGTTTTCCTCCGAAGACCTTAATTAAAGGCAGAAGTCGTGAAAATTACAGTTCACGGCTGCGTTTAACAGTTTCAGTGCCAAGCGCCCCATTTCCAATACAAAAGGGACACACCTAGCGTATTCTTGGCAGTGAATGTATCACGTTGTAACGGCAATAACAGGAATGAAAATAAAGCATTGTAATTTAATATGAAAATGCACTTTTTAGGCTGCTACGAATAGAACGCATGTCGGCATGGAACGAAACGTGCCCGAGCATTTAATTTGGCTACTAAGCCAGGCTTACATCGAAGCGCGCCGCCATTTTGAGACCCGGATTGTTTGACTAGTTACTCCACTGTCCAACTTGTCTAAGACAAACAGCAAACTGTAAGCGTCTCAAGTTGCCGGCAACGGCGCCTACTGGTGGTTTCTTGGCCACCAAGAACGTTATCTTAATTAAGGCTGCGACGCGAAAGTTTAGTGACGAATTTGTTAAATCTTCTATTTACTTGTTACAGTTTGATTGCAGAATGCTTTTGAAAGCGAGCAAAGGAACGCTGAGCGCAGCATCTTAAGGGAATTGCAATGCGCTACTTACCGGTACGTTTAAAGTAGGTAGGTACTACTAGCAGTAATACTAATTGAAATCTATTTAACTTATATTTAGATCAATTTAGTTACTTCATAGTTTTGCAATAGGTCCAATATACACCCACGGCTAATACAAAATACTAAATAGATTAGTGCTACATGCTACACTTTCCTAAACTTCCTTAACTTCATTCATTCATTCATTCGTACAAGCTGCAACAAACCATGAAATGGAAAACATATTTCCAATGTATACAGGCTGTTTGCCCAAGACAGGATGACAAACGGCGCTCCGGCAACCGTCATATTTGCGGTCGATGCCGACGAAGCAAAGAACAATTTATGATCATCATTTATATAGCTGTGCCACCGGCCGGCCGGCGGTCGACAATGTATGTCTGATATTATTGTGATACATGATAGAAACACGATGTAAATATAGAGGTACATACAAACATTTATTCACAATATTAATAAAAGGGCAAATAATAAGGATTACCTACTCTCATCTCAACTCATTAAGCGGGTATAAATCAGGACTTTCCTTATGATATAAAAGGCAAGCAAGCAGACGAATACAATACCGAGAGGGTTGTAAAGGCGTTGGCGGCCTTTAAGTTGGGAGTACGCTCTTTTCTTGAAGGTTTGAAGGTCGTATCGGTCCGAGAATTCCGAAGGTGACAGTTCATTCTACAGTTTAGCTATGCTAGGAAGTTTCTGGAGAAACGCACATTTATGGACTGTCAACAATCTAAGCGGTGAAGATGGAAATGTTGTCGCGTAGAGCGATGGCTGAAAGAAGCGGCAGGGATTACATGCGATAAAAAATGCAGAGCGAGGCTATTTACATCTCTACGCAACGCCAAAGAGTCTGAAATACTCGTATGCTGGCAGCCGACAATTCGGTTCAGAGGGAAAAGCTGGTAGGGTACCCCTGTGGTGTCGTGCGTCATTAGCGACAAATTCTACATATTTTGTCAAATGGCAATACTAATTGAAAGCTCGTAATTTAATTTTATTTGAGATCTTTGTCGTCATCTCTCTACACAAGGCGCATTTCAACACTTTTAATATTTAATACCGATTTTAATTCGTTTAAGTGCACTTATCGCTGGCACCAGTAATGTACCTAAGTGCGAGTGAGATTCACTGAACTGAGTGAATTACCTACACATCAAAATAATCATTATGTTAATAAAGCGCTTGCAGGAACGCCACTACCGTGCTTCTCACTAACTCATAGCGCAAGTTTGTATCATAAGAATAACAAGTTAAGCTGCGAATTCCTAAGTTCGAGTAAACCTCCTGGGGAGGTTCACTCTTATTATAAAAACGCTACGAGTTGCGCAGTACCGCTACGGCTATAAATTAACACAGATTGAATATAAAAAGTCAAGTAAGCTACAGGTAGGTTAGAAACAAAGCCTCACTGGACCGCCGAACATTTCCCCCCTCCTTTTTTGGGGGTAGACAAGAGGTAATCTCGTGGCTAAGGCATTAGATTACCTTATTACGACCCAAGGAACAAACAATTGTTCCTGGAGTAGTGTGCACTTACTTCCCCTATTACTTATTTTTAGACCGCGTCCACTGGTACCAGCGTCCACTGCCAATTAAATCGTCAACATAAAAATACTTATATTATGTACATTGTAAAACACATAACGTCTCTATAATGAAGAATGCGTATGAAGGTTCCCTTAAAAATGCTAAAAACATACCTTTCTGTCGTTGATTACCGTGTTTTTTTTTATGTCCCAGCTGGGATGACCACTCGCGCTTGACCAAATCAAGTTGTCATCCTCTTCGTTTGACGTCTGTCAAGTCATAGCGTATTTTTTCTCGCTAAAAGTGTCACGTTTTTTCGCGTGAAAACCACAATTATTAGTGAAATACTAGTTAATATTGTGAAAAATGAGTGCGCAAGAGGAGAAGGAGGCCTCGTTAAGCTCTGAATCATCAGAGGAGTCGTCTTCGTCCTCGGAGGATGAGACGCCGCCTCCAAATAAGCGGCCTCGGAAAGCTCCCGGCGAGCAGGTTCCGAAGCTGGCTTACGATCCGAGAGTCGACACAATTATAAATCAGGTGAGTTACTTAACAAATGTACTCTTGCACTCACAATCAGCCAGCGACGAGGGACCGTCTAATCAATGTGAAGAGAAAGAGACGGACGACTTGCTAGTGCCCCCTCGTAAAAGAGTCCTAGACTTAGGCGAGATAGACACAAACGTTAAAGAGGGCTCCGTGCTTAAACCATCCGATATAAACAATTTGAGGGCTTTAGAGAAGCTGCATAAATTCAACTCGCCTGCCTGGCAGGCAGTTCGATACAAAGACTCACTAAAGACGGTGTTAGCAACACCTGGGTTTGTCGAGTTAAAAATCAATGAGGAGCTAATGCACTTCAATAAGGGCAAGGATTATCTTGCCTCAACTGAAAACGTACTAGCAGGCCTAGCTAATGCTGTGCTGAATAACCGGAATATACTGAAAAAAGGATTACAAGAGCTTGTTGACTGGTCAGTTACCAACGAATTGAATTCAAATACCTTGTATGAGAAAGCATCTATTTTCGGGTCTGGCTCAGATATCTACAATAATTATGAAAATACATTACAAATAATAACTGGAAAGAGAACTGAATGTATTGAGTTACGCCGGAACCGTATTCTAAATGAGATATCTAACACTAACCTCAAATCAAGCTTGAACCGACCACCGAGTAATGAATACTTATTCAGTCGGGAAGCAATGGCACCTCTGATACAGTCACTAGGAGGTACCCAAGTATGGCTAAATACGCCAAATTACATAAAGGAGAAGAAGACTCTGCCAAGCAAACAACCTAAAAAACAAAAAGATTATGACAGCTCAAGCTCTAAGAAGGTACAGTCAGAAACACCAAACTATTACAATAATCAAAGGCGTGATATTCAAGAACAAGAAACAGGGCTATAAGCAAAATAAGCCCTTTCACTTTAACAATGCCTCGGCCAAGAAGAA
Organism: Cydia splendana; assembly: GCF_910591565.1. NCBI lineage: Eukaryota > Metazoa > Arthropoda > Insecta > Lepidoptera > Tortricidae > Cydia > Cydia splendana. The sequence continues at coordinate 18,452,204 of NC_085961.1, forward strand.
GTGACAATCAGAGTTTTCAGGGGGGATGTCTACAATTTTACCAGAACAGATGGAATCAGATTGGAGCTAACCAGTTTATTTTGAAAACCATAACAGGATCAAGGCTTCCGTTCAAGACCAAACCCCCCCTTATGTATCCAACACAATGCCAACAACGAAGATTCACTACAGAATTATCCCCAGAAATAACAGAAGTAATAAATCAGCTAAAGAGTCAAAAGATCTTGGAGGTCCCATCTACAAAGAACCCCAGTTTAATTTCAAAGATGTTTTTGGTCAAGAAGGCAGATGGTGGGGTGCGACCCATTTTCGACCTGCGGGGTCTGAACCAGCATATTTCAACCAAAAAGTTCAAACTGATATCTCACACAACAGTACCAGAATTTTTGCAAGAACAGGATTATATGATCAAGATAGATCTGTCGCAAGCCTACTTCCATGTTCCAATTTTGAGCTCTCACAGAAGATTCCTCAGAGTGATTTACAATGGAGAATTGCTTCAGCTAACCTCCCTGCCTTTTGGCCTTTCTTCCGCACCTCGAACCTTTGCAGCCCTTTCAAACTGGACAGCGGAGGTCCTACGGGTCAAAGGTTATCGAGTAATAGTATATCTGGACGACTAAGAATCTGTTGGCAAACCAAAGCTGCTCAGAGTTAAAGTTTCAAGCCGCGGAGGTTGTGACTCTTCTCGAGCAACTGGGTTGGAAAATAAATTACTCGAAGTCAATTCTGGAGCCAACTCAAGAGCTAGAGTATTTAGGACTGTGTTGGAACACCCTGAACAACAAGAAATCTTTACCAGAACAAAAGGTGTTAAAGATTCAAGACCAACTAGCCCGCTTAGAAAAACAGACAACAGAAACAGACTGTTCTTGGCCATTGGAACTTCGCCAACATAGTAGTTCACAAAGGTCAACTGAACTGCCGAAGAATGCAAATATTTGTAAGAGAATTTTGCAAAAACAGGCCAAGACAAAAGAGACAAGAGAAAGAGGAGATAGCTCACTTCTTGACGACCGACGCGGCGGACGCGGGATGGGGAGCCCAGCTAAACGGACTTCACCTGTCTGGTACGTGGAACAAGAAGCAGAAGTCATGGCACTCAAATCTCAAGGAGATGTACGCTGTCTATGCTGCAATAAGGTGTCAAATGAGCCACCTCGGCGATGCTCATATACTGGTACAGACGGACAACCGCACCTTAGTTGCTTACATCAGAAAGGAGGGGGGCACAAAGTCCTTACAGCTATTGAACCTAACATCCAAACTGCTGACACTGACCGACCAGCTGAAAGTTTCACTGTCGGCTTGTTACCTTCCGGGAAGGTACAACAGCATAGCAGACCGGCTATCACGAGGGAAACCTCTACCAGAATGGCATTTACTTCCAGAGGGAACGGAGGCCATATTCAAAGAATGGGGAGTGCCAGAAATCGACTTATTCGCAACCAAAGAATCAAGAGTAGTACCAAGGTACGTAACACTAGACTCGAGAGATGGTTCAGCCGAATTCTGCAATGCGTTCAGTCGCGTGTGGAAGTACCGACTAGGATGGATCTTCCCTCCGCCCAACCTAATGCCACAAGTGCTACGCCACCTAAACAAAGCCACGGGCACATTCATGCTAATTGCACCAGCGTGGACACAATGCTATTGGATGCCGGACCTTCACGCACGGGCATTACAGAGACCACTGTTGATATCGAACCTTCGGAGAGTTCTGATAGACAGGACCACAGGATTTCATCCTCCCCAAATAGAACTCCTGGAGCTACAAGCCTGGATGATTGGGGGTGGAGCAAACAAATATCCAGATGGAACACTGAAGAAAAAGAACTTCTAAAAAAGAGTTGGAGATCATCTACTTTAACTACTTATACACCAGCAATAAGAAGATGGACAGACTGGTGTACTGAAAACATGACAGACAGTAAATCTCCCAATGGAGACGATGTTGCAAGATTCCTGGCAAGCTTACATCTGTCCCACAAGCTGGCATACAACACTATTTTATTACATAAGTCAGCTATAGCTACCTATTGTGCTAACTCAGAGATGTTATCCAAGAGTTTCCTAGTTAAACAGATTTTAAAATCTATTTCTTCCGCTAAACCAATAAATCAGAAGCCCCCTATATGGGATACACAATTATTGTACGACTGGCTCCTATCAACAGCATCCAAAAATACCTTATTTGATGCAGCTAGGAGAACTGCAATAATATTATTGTTAGCTTCAGGAAGAAGAATACATGATTTGACTTTACTGCAAATATCTGAAGAAAGCCTCATAGAATCAGAGGATAATGTCATTTTATGGCCAGCTTTTGGTTCCAAAACGGATTAATCTACCAGAAGACAGTCGAGATTCTGAAGAGGCTATTTGTCCTGTTAGACATATAAAACTACTTATAAACTTATCAGAACCTAGACGTTCCACTGTTCAAAACCTTAATGATTTATTTATTACAGTAACTGGAAATGTTAAACCAGCCTCTAAGACAAATATTGCAGGATGGATAAGAACTATATTCAAAGAGGCTGGTATTGATGCTTCACCTGGGAGCATAAGGTCTGCAGTCGCCTCAAAAAGTTGGCTGGACAACAGACCGATAGATGAAATTTTGGATAGAGGAAATTGGAAGTGCTTCCAAACTTTTAAAAATTATTACTATCGTGCTGTGCAGAAGCCAGTAAATGCTTGTAGCACTAATATGCTCCATAAGAACTTTAACAGTGCCTAAATTTAAATTGATTGAAATTAACACTTGATTTTGTTAAAAAGTTAAAACTATTATTTTATTATGCAAATAGTATATTACTTTTTTGTTCAATAGAAATATTGTTTATGTTACTAATACACATCATAACCAATGATGTTATTTAATGAAACTGATCTCAATTAAAAATCACAGTGATTATTGATCTCAATTGTTACTAGATATGTAGCAGATCTTTATATTATGTACATCTCATTTAATAGAGAATTCACATAGCGTATAGGTGGCTTCTTTCAACCAGCAGATATCAGACACGTCTTCATTATAGAGACGTTATGTGTTAGACAATGTACATAATGGAAATGTTTTGCATTCCAACAAAACATATATTATGTACTAAACAAACACATAACGTCTCATCAAGGGCCTTGTTGTTGAAGACGCTATGACTTGACAGACGTCAAACGAAGAGGATGACAACTTGATTTGGTCAAGCGCGAGCGGTCATCCCAGCTGGGACATAAAGAAAAACACGGTAATCAACGACAGAAAGGTATGTTTTCAGCATTTTTAAGGGAACCATGAAGGCATTCTTCATTATAGAGACGTTATGTGTTTGTTTAGTACATAATATATGTTTTGTTGGAATGCAAAACATTTCCATTAAACCTCAAATATAATATTTATTTACTCAATCATAATCGATAATGAAAATCTATTTATTAAAATACTAAAAACTATGAAACTGGTTCCAGTCCACTATCAGATCCATGGCTGTTATTGCCACGGCTTTCGCCTCAAACTGTTGACTAGTATAATAATATATGCTGAATATACACTTAATTGATGTAAAATTTAAGTATTTTTTTACTAATGTCGAGGATACATAGGTACAGCAAACTGCGACCTAGGTTATCAACGTCTGACCATGCGTGGTGATCAATTATACTGATTATAATTATGTTACTTGACCTAGTACATATTAACTAGATTTTTTTCAGACATTTTTCATATAAAATAGCCGGAAGGCTATGCAAAGAAAGACTCGCGAGTTCTGCAATGTAACTGACCACCATGTACCTATAGTTCGTTTTTTTTTAGCATTAGAAAGAAGGTAAACAATATTGACGTGTCTTTTTATTTAAAAATATTGAATAGCGCTTTAAAAAATTAGTTTATATTACTTATGAAAGCAAAATAATGTAAAATATCGTATATGCTTTTTTTTTAAGTTGACAATTGTACCTTAACAGCTAAAGCCACAGCGGCACAAATTGGGAGACAGTAATACTTATACATAGGGTATTTTTAATTGTATAACATAAAATTTGCTTTGACTTATTTTTCAATGGTAATTTTTAATAAAAAGACATTTCAAGATCGCTTACCTTCTTCTAATGCTAAAAAAACGAACTATACCTGTAACTGGTGCCGTGGTGCAGCACTCGTTCGTCTATGAGAACTGCAGCTCAGATTAAACAGACGTTTCCGTCGCCGCGAGACCGTTTCCGCAGGACGCCGGCCTCGGAGGGGGAGGAAACCGGATTGCGCCAGTGCCCTAGCTTCGGGCGGCATTTGGAGTTTATAAACCTTACTTTGATTATGTATTAATTCGACATTAGTCATATAATATGCTCATTTATAACGGCGAGTAAGATATCCTTGCATTTTCCTCGCCTATGCTCGGAAATGTGGTTATAGAAGGTTTAAATCTTGACTAGAAAGTAGCGCTTAGTTGTACACCCAAACCAACAGTCCAATAATGTTTTAGTTGTATGTACTGCACTTTTACTTTCATAACAGTTATGAGAATCGTGATAAAAACTAATAATTCGAGTAAAATCATGTTATCTGAATTCAAAGCGACTGCAATGTTTGCAAGGGATGCTTTGAATTATGAGTTAAATTAGGTAAGAATGAGAAATGATTTTTCCCCATAAAAAGATTATAAAATATATAATAAAAAAAACTGGCAGTAATCGTGCAAAGCACTTTATTTGTAATGACTCGGCGGAAAGTTCAATAGAATTAGATGGACTCGTGTCTTCTAGGGCCTCCCCTGCCGGGTCGACTCACGACGGGTTGGTTACGTTCTAGCCTCTTCAACAATATACAATTTTTTTACAGACTCGAAATTCATATTAATACTAGCTTCTGCTCGCAACTTCGTCTGCGTGGAGTGATGATGATGATTCGCAGTTTGACGTTGATGCCTAAATCGGCTTGAAAACACAGTGTGTTACCGTAAAAGATATATATATATAGTTTCCGTAGTATCTAGTTGGTAAATATAGACAACGTTTGCTTACCTACTACATCCAACCTTATGATTCGGAGAGTTGAGCGCAGTGTGTGCACAAACTTATTCAAAGACAAATACTTAGGGGATGACTTGTAGTTGGAAGGAGGATGTACCAAACTAGCAGCAATAGTTTGTACACAGCTGCGCCAACTACTTAGTGATTCAAGGGAGACGGTTAATATTCCCATTAGTTACTGAACACACGCTCTAGACGAAGCAGTCTAAGTGCAATATCCGATTACGCATAGTTGAAATGGATCTCGATGACACTTATCGTTAGTTGGCCTCAGGTGATGCGTTTGGTAAGGTGGGCGAGCAATGCCGCGCTGAGTTGTGACTAGGTAACTTATTGGAAATATTATTTTATTCCATGTTCCTAATATTCTACAAACAAGAGCCCTTTAAATCGATCTTGAAATTGGAAATACTCTCGGCAAGGTGACACATGCTTACCTTGCGGTTTGTGACATCATGACATCAATCTACACGGATAACCCAAAATTATCCCATGCATAATTTCATGGTTTTCATATTAGTAATATTTAGGCAGTAAGTAATGCATCATTGTTAGTAAAGGCTAGATTTGTAAGTCCTCATCGAGTAAAACTAATGGTGCTCCCACACTGGCTGTTATATAACCTCATATAACATTGTGTGAAAGGGACAACATAATAAAACACTATCAATACTATCACGTTGTCCCTGTGACACAATATTATATCCTATAACAGCCAGTGTGAGAGCACCATAACAGAAACTTATTGATTAAATATAGGTAGGTACATATAATAATACTCGTTACAACGTCATATTAACTCATGTTATCTTTTGAGGTATTAATCACCATTATGACTCATTATGATTTATCTGCTTATCATTATAGTATGTGACTTTGGAAAACCAGTTTGACATTGGAATTTATTCCGCGATAATATGGTAAAAGGTTGAATGGGTTTTTGAATGTCATAAATATAATCATATGAAATTACAAGGTGTGCTTTATGAATATAGATAAAAGAGACTTTACAGATATAAATTATGGTAAGTATGTACAAAATTTGATAAAAAATACCTAAGTATCAATGAGTCATGCGTTCTAATAAAAATCGCAACTATTTTTGTAATCCAACTCCAGTGCATTTTTTAGGACTGCAGGATTTAGTAATAGCAAATAGTTAATTAGGTATAAAAATTGTGACCATGTGTCATGACTCTCATGGCGATAATCTTTACAAAAGTGCAACTTTAGTTACGCTAGTAAGTATAGGTACCTACAGTATAAATATATATAAAATAAATATAAATAATTCAGCCTAAAACATACAGTATAAAATTTCGCTGTAAAGTTTTCCAACTGAGTGCAATCAAGAACAGTTCGATCTCGGCAAATTCCAAGTTTTCTCTTTGCGAGTCCAACTTGTGACCCATGGAGAGCCTTTTTCCCTTTTTGAAACTTTGATGAAATTGTGTAACTTTGAAGAAAAGTGATTTTGCAATAAGTACATATAATAAAAGGCAAGATAAGAGATTGCAATCATGAGTATATGAGGATATACCTTTGTAAGTATCATTTTATCAAAACAATTAGTGCACCGGGATATTATGGTCGTACGTATTTTTCTACGTGACCGCGTGATAATTACAGTGTCTGTGTCTTTCAAACACCTGATATTTAAAAAAAATACACTTATTTTATCACGTACCTAGATAAAGCAATCCATGAAACACCTGCAGATTGCATTTATTTAGATTGTAATGCAATGCAGATACATATTTCTAAGTTCTAGGACTTCAAGCTTGTGGTCTGTCTAGTAATGGCAAGTGGCGACCGCATCCTACAACCTTAGTGCATTGTAATATGCCTAAATTGAAGAATTTACATATATTTTCATTTTAGTCCAGATTTGTCAGTTTGTTAACTGTTTAAAGACAGGCGCCTCACAACGCAACCAAAACTTAATTTAAGTACCTACCTATATAGGTAAGTACATTATTGTGGCCGCATTTACATAAAATGAACTACGAATTTACATGTATTTGCGAATTTTTATTCTTTATTTGAGCGTTTCTTTTATTTTTTTGCCATTCTTATATATTGTGACCTTTTTTGCCACTTTTGTATTATTTCTGGTCAGGATCGCGAGCCCTTTTCATCCCTATAAGAGAAAAAAGTGTGCTAAAATTAAATGTCCATACATTTTTCAAACTTTCCTTTTTGTTACCGCCATACAAAGTACCTATGTGGGTAAATGGTAACACAATAGGAAAAAACACTGGGACATTTTTGTCCCATTAGGATCGAAAGAGCTCATGATTCTGAGTAGAAATAACACAAAAGTGGCTTAAGGTCGCAATAAAAATAATGTTCATTAGTGTTTGAAGAAAACTCTTTTGATGACCCTAGAGGGTCCTCGGTGAGGCGAAGCACAATTGAGTTCGTTATTCCAATGGCATTGTTCGGGCAATGGACTGCGCCGATTTGCAATCACACCTGATTATATAGACTTTAGAATGTTTTCGATACACCTGATGTGAGTGAAAAGAAATCTCTGTAGGTAAATTGTTGCGTTCATATGTACTAATGAACCTTGCAATAATAGTACATTATAGGAGAGGACGGAAAACCGCTAAAGATGGACGAGTCGTTTGAGGGCCGACACGTTAGTGGAGGCCCTCTAATAATACGAGTCCATCTTTAGCGTTTCCGGCCGAGGCATTACATAGTGCTTTTCACGACTACTGCGAGGAAATAAGAAAACATTTGCATAACTATAAGTACTATCCCGCGATTTCTCTGGTAGCAAATTACTAGCCACTGCCTGTGCTGTCTCTTGAATTTCGGTAGGCGTCAGCGTAAGAATATCATTTTCTTCACTAACTCATTTTTATAGCGAGCGTTGATACGTGTTTCTTGTATTTTTTAATCAAACACAATTTACACTATCCAATTCAGTAAGTATTTTCAGATCCCGCCTTTTTTACTTTTTTATCACTTTTAAGAGGCGTTTTTCTGTTATTTGCTTCAAACCGACTCTAAACTTAGAAGCGTTTTTGTTAAAAAAAACCACAAACAGCTTCAAAAGTAAAAAACGCCTTAAGCGTGAACTGAATGGATAATTGTTAAAAAAAATTAAATGAATGGTTTTGACATTTCTTTTTTTTAACAAGAAATTGGTCCTATAAATAACCTAATTTCATTTTTGATGGAAAAAGTTGCACCAAAAAAGACCTTTTATTGATTTTTATGTTTTAAATGTTACTCATTGCTGTAGCGAACCGTCATCAATGACAGATGATGATAACAATGAAACATTGTAGTAGTGGTGGTTCAGGTGCTACAGCTATTGCCTACTTTCCAGCTTGGTTTTAGGCCATCTATTGTCACATTTCCGAACAGTGGCGTGAAAAAATAATTGTTGGTCGATCGTTTGTCTCGAATAACAAAATAGAATGGAAAATGATTTTATCTGAGCGCAAAAACGTATTGCTTCACATTATAATAATGTAGAATAATACTTTAAACTCTCGCGTTTTGTACACAAACGGGTCTATCGAGGTAGACCCGTTTGTGTAATTAAAAATAATAATGTAGATACAAGTATAACCTATAACATTAGTAAAATTCAAGATCGAGAGTCGAGACGTAGTTTTTTCGTGCCCATTTTTTACAGCGCAGCATTCCTGAGCTTCGTTCTCACAATCTGTCTTGTTCTTGTTTTCAATTTCATGTAAAGCGCTTCTATAAATTTTAAAATCGCTGGCCAGACAGGAAGTCAGATCGAAATCGTGGCGGTCGGAGGAAATTGCTCATTCTCACGCGAGCGGCGCCGCCTCGCTCCGGGGAATCCGCTTTAATGGAAAAAGTTAAAAAAAATACACAAAACTTTTTATCACAATACTTATCCAACTCATTCAAAGTAAACATTCTAATGCTTTTTAATTTCTTCTCATGTCGATTACTTTGATAAGATTAAAATTTTAGCTGCGGGCAGAGCATTGGGCCTCTAGTGATAAGTGAACCGTGTTTATGAGATCTTTAGGTTATACAATTTCATTAAGTAGCATGGGAAATTCAAACAATATTCCATCTTATCTACATCCAAACTGGACGTTCGTTCGGTTTAGGCCACTCCGTTGAGGTGCTAAACCTTGAATGACGTCATGTAGAAATTGCTGTCTCTTTCCGCAGGTGATTCACTTGAAAGCAGCTGTCAAGAGAATCACCAAAAGAGATGCAGAATTAGTGTGATGTCGTAATTGATCCAAGTAGGGGTATCATCAACTGTTTCAAGCTGCTGCTGCAAAACATAGCAAAGCACCTTCGAAGGTGCCTGAAAGTGCTGTAAAAGGATTCGCGCAGGTGTCGAAGCGAAGAAGAGCGCGCAATGCGCTCGCAAGAGCCAGTGTGGCACTGCGGAGTGAAAAATATTACTTCTGGTCTGATATACAGTGCCTGCAGATTTCCGCCACGACAGCCGCTGCTGGAAACCATCGTAATGTTGACCTTTAGACCTTTCGACTCGCCACAGTTCGCTATTGACAACGACTACATAACAGTGGGTTTTGTCTACAAGTAGACAGTTTGTTCGACTTGAACTATGCGGTAGTAAGATTTGTGTCTAATCGCAGAATTCTCGTATCACTAGTTTCCCTCTAATACTATCGGAGATAAGGAAAGATAACAACTGATCAGTATTGAGCTAGCATTTTTAAGCATAAGCACGATCAATACGTCCACTCAGTATTGATAAACAGTTTGTGGGGACTACAGTTTTTGCGTTTAAAATACATATTTAAAGTACATCAAAATGTGGTAAGAGCGTGATTCCATTTATTAATGATTGTCCGTTTATAATATATTTGTTTTTACCAATTCCATTCTATTTAATATCAATAGTATCAGTAGGCTATACTTAGATACATAGTAGAAATGTGTTACGGTTAGAGCACAAATCAAATTATTTTATGAAATATTTTTTGATTTGCTTTTTAAGTAGTCACACTAGTTATATTACCTACATATACACGGTGGCTAAAAAATAACTGCGTTCCCGTTGCCAGGGAGGTTTAGGGATTATACTGAGCAACATTTACTGTGGGACCAACCCCGAAATCGCGAAAAAAAAATTACCCTCATAATAAAAAATGGACCAGCCAAGATTATGAACGGAGTAATTTTATTATACGCGATTTCGGGGTTGGTCCCATAGTAAAAGTTGCTCAGTATAATCCCAAAACCTCCCTGGCAACGGAAACGCAGTTATTTTTAGCCTTTTAGCCACCCTGTATATAAACTATAAACTGAAATAGATATATATATATACACTAAATGAAAAAATGCATATGTGCAATGCATACTGTAGTTTGGGTGCAATATGCAGTATTCGCAACGAGACATGACTGACATGAGTCATTTTAATGATGTCATTCTGCTGAAGTAGATGCCGCTGGATCCCGACATTTTTGGGGTTCCAATACTATGCCCAACAACTTACTAAAAATAGGCTCTCCAGCTCTGAACTAACTTCAACCGTTTCTTATATCATATATGGCTAAAATAATTGTACCTACAGTTAATATTTACATAAATCACGTATAGTTCAGTGAAATTAGCTAAAATTACGGCATAATTAATAGAAGACTTTTTTTAATTGGGATATGTACGTTGTCGACCGAGGCTATTTTTCATCAACTCTCCCCTCCCCTCCCCCCTCTGCGTCACCCCCCCACACCCCCGCAAAGGGTCCAAAACCTAGTTTTTCTCAATTTTTAAGAAAACCGTTTCAAGCTACAGAAAAAGGGTGTAGGAACGAAGTGATCCTTATTAAATTTTGTATTTATCTCTTATACACACTATATTTCTATCACTTATAGTTTTTGCGCAATACGTCACGGAAGATGCTATTTTTAGCATTTTCAGTGTTTTTTTTTTTCTTCTAATGACTTTTCTCAAATAACACTTACGATATCTTTCACGCTTTTAGGGTTCCGTACCTCAAAAGGAATAACCGGAACCCTCATAAGATCACTCGTGCGTCTGTCTGTCTGTCCGACCATTCCTCCCCCCCCCCCCCCCCCCTTATCTCTGAAACTACTGGGCCTAAAATTTTGAAAAAATACACAAAATAATACTTTAGGAAAACCTATTACAAATGTGCAGTCAAGCGTGAGTCGGACTTATGTACGGAACCCTTGGAACGCGAGTTCGACTCGCACTTGACCGGTTTTTTTTATTTAAGTAAATAGTTACAGTAAAGGGCCATAAAGTTTGCACATCGGTATTTAGAAAGAGAATATTGGAGGCAACGAGAATGAAAGAGACAACGCTCTACGAAGCCGAAATTCCGATGTGCAAACTTTATGGCCCTTTACTGTAATATGTTATTTAAAATGGGTATTATTTATTGAAAGAGTTTGTGTATCTGGGAACCTTGTTCACTAGGGACGGTAAGCATGATAAAGACATTGAAAGGAGAGTGAATGCTGGAAATCGTGTGAATGGGGCACTTAACGCTTTTATGAGCAGCCAGAAGGTGTCGCAAAAAGCACGGTTGGCTGTTCATAGAGGGGTGTTGGTGCCTACACTTATGTATGGTAGCGAAAGTTGGGTATGGCAGAAGAGGCATCAGAGCCACGTGAATGCAGTGGAAATGAGAGCGCTGAGAAGTGTGTGTGGTGTGAGATTGCAAGATAGAATTAGGAACAGTGTGATAAGGGAAAAGTGTGGACTGAATGTTGATGTAGTGACTAAAATTGAGAAAGGTATTTTGAGATGATTTGGACATGTGGAAAGAATGAGCGAAAGAAGGCCAACAAAGAGAGTGTATACGGGAGAAGTGGAAGTGGGAGTTGGAAGGGGTCGACCTCGGCGGATTTTCTCTGATAAGATCGGGGAAATCCTGAAGAAAGGCCAGGTCAAGAGCACCCTAAACCGGCGAGCGTGTATGAGGAATGTAATGAAAATGAAGGAAGCGAAAGAGGTATGTCAGGATCGTAGCAAGTGGAAAACCGTGGTCTCTGCCTACTCCTCCGGGAAATAGGCGTGATTATATTAATGTATGTGTTATTTATTATTAAACTACTTCATTTGACGATCCCATGCCATTTTTAAAATACATCGCCTTCAAATATTTTCAATGTCAGCTAATATCGTTAATAACCACTTGTCTGTATATGAAACGGATCCTGACCGAAATTTATAGGTACAGCACAACCGAGGGTGAACCCACGATTTTTGATCACCACACACATCTTCTTCCTCGCGTTAGTTGTCGCTTTTCGGTGAAGGAAAACATCGTGAGGAAACCGGACTAATCCCAGTAAGGCCTAGTTTCCCCTCTGGGTTGGAAGGTCAGATGGCAGTCGCTTTCGTAAAAACTAGTGTCTACGTCAAATCATGGGATTAGTTGCCAGCGGACCCCAGGCTCCCATGAGCTGTGGCAAAATGCCGGGAACAACGCGAAGAATATGATGAACTTTTCATGTGTGTGGTGGTTAAAAATCGTGAGTTCACCCTCGTTTGTGTTGTATAAAATTCGGTCAGCGGGCGCAGCACGGTTCCATTTTTATCGCTTATCACTATGCGCGTCCCTTTCGCACTTACATACTTGTTAGAGCGTGACAGGCATGGTGAGGCAACATAGAGGTACAATAATAGAGAGGAAACGGGGGAGGGGCCAAATGACCGAACGAGATACACTTATAGAACTTTCAGTAGGAGTAGCAAGAAAGCGGTACTATTGCTTGTCCTTGTCACAGTCTCACTTTCTGTTTGTTCCCCACCATAAATTTAGTATGGGTTATGGTGGGCAACAAATAAAAATTTTCATTTCATTTCATTTCAATAACCCGACCGAAATACGTAGATTATTGTTTTTGGTATATTGTCAGGAATGTTAAAACGTGTTTTTAATATTGTCGCATTGCGTATATTTTGTCCCTCACGGAGGCACGCGCACATCACTTCTATAGGCTACCTTTTATGTGAGGCAAGCTATAAAAACGCGACCGTGCGATCTGTTTCACAGTAAAGTGGTTAATAGTAACGATGTTCGGTGAGCTTAAAAATGTTTGAAGACGATGTATGTTCAAAATGGCATAGCATCGTCAAATGAAGAAGTTTAATAATAAATAATACACCATTTTAAAGAACATATTAACTATTTATTTAAATTAAACAAAATTTGGCGATATCGTAAGTATATTTTGAGAAAAGTTATCTTACAAAAGAAAAAAAACGTAAATTCTTAAAAAAGCTGCATACATGGTGACAGATTTCACAAAAACTATAAGTGATAGCACTATAGTGTGTATAAGAGATAAATAGCAAATTTACTAAGGATCACTTCGTTCCTACACACTTTTTCTATATCTTGAACGGTTTTCTTAAAAATTTAGAAAAACCGCGTTTCGGGCCCTTTGCGGGGTTGTGGGGGGGTGACGCAGAGGGGGGAGGGTTGGGGAGGGTTGATGAAAAATAACTTCGGTCCATAACGTACATATCCCAATTGAAAAAAGTCTTCTATTAATTATGCCAAGTTTTCCATATATTTTTTTCCAGAAGCAACGTACTAGTACTTATCAATAATGAAACGTGAAACACCGTTTTGGAAAATCCTTTTAGGTCCATATTAGGTAGAGATAAGATTTTACCCATAGACAAATTACCTTAGCAACATCATAAAAAAATATTAATAACAGGTATTTAGATAAAATATTGAATAAATAGATTAGCAGATTACCATTTAAAAACTCAAATAATATGGGAGATAACAAAATACCGTTTTGTATAAACATAATATATTTGTATTCGAAAACTAGCATTTCCAAGTATGTATGTTTTTCATTATTTCACATCTAAGCGTAAGTAGGTAAAGTGTCATTCTATGAAACTTGCTAACTATGTAAACAAAAGTCACTAGTAAATTCATCATTCAGGGACAATTTCAATATGGCGGTTTGTTTACATAGTTAGCAAGTTCCATAGAATGACACATTATGCGAATTTATTTTGGACTTTTGTTAACAATAAAGGTGAAACAAATATTTGGGTTCCGATAAGATACGATGCCCTTAGATAACAAAACATTATCATTTCCATGACTAACGTTACATTTTGTATGGCACGAGATTAGGAGTGAGAAGAAGCATGACTTATGCCTTATGAGTATGCAACTAAAGGCCCTGCCCACTACCTACACCGTAGTAGGAAAATGTCAGGCAAAAAAATATTGTTTTCATTAAATTTCTCATGCTCTGAAAGAGGGTTGTTCTAAAAGGTGTGTAGAAAATGATACGTTTCTGCACTAGAGCATTTTAGGTTCCAATTACGATTTTTTTTTACGATAAGCATTTGAAGTTTGGGTATAAATAAATGGCTTTGTTATACAATTTCCATTCAGATATTTGACTCCCCATTCCATATATAACGATACTTTTGCCTAAAATGTTAATTGAAAGTACCCTAAAAAAATACTATAAAAATGTATACTTAGCCATGTTTTAAAAAAAACACATGCATTTTACTTTCCTCGTATTCGAAATGAAAAGTAGAGTGATTAACTCGGGTGAAAGGCATCATTTCTGCCGAGGTAGTTTGGCGCTCTCACTGCGTTCTAGCGCCAAACTACCTCGGCAGAAATGAGTGCCTTTCATCCCTGGGTTAACAATCTACTATTGTATTGAAAACTGTGAGACTGCCCACTAACACGTTTCGAGAGCCTACCGCGAACATCGAACATGTTAGCGAAGAACCTAGGATTTTGAAAGTGGCTTTTTCTCAGTTGTATGCAATGTATTGTATCGTATATCCTTTATCGGGTTTTAAAAATACATTCATGTATTGTTAATATGACTCACGTTAGACTGGGCCGTGACAGAGCTACCTGAGCTTCGTTTTCTATGGAAAGCACCACGTGATCACCGAGCATGAGCCGTCATAGAAAATGACATGTCGGACACCTCGGTCTGGGCACGGCCCGGTCTAGCGTGAGTCAATATTTAGAGATTAGTACGTATAAATTATGAGTATTTAATTTTTTTTTCAGTTGTGTGTGTAACCTGCTCTGCAAGATCATCAGCTTAATTGTTTCGATCCTGACAACTGTCCTAATTATACTACTCATTCTATGGTTGGTTGGCGTAATTTTCCAGAATGACTGTAAGTGTAAAATTATCAAGAAAACTTAGATGTATGTAATTGGTTTAATATTAAACTCAATGAACTCAGTTGGCTAGAGTGGAGGCTCCGAAGTGAAGGCCGGTTGCAAGTTCGGTCCTGCTCAAGACGATTAGCTACTTGAATTTTTTTTAATCGTCATATACGACCTTATTACATACATAGTATTGTAACATTTCACGTCACATGCTTAAGGGGTAGGTTCATGTAAGAAAAGAAAGAGACACAAAACGGATTAAATTGACTTGAATTGATTGAATTTGAGAAATAATTAAACTAGTAGTTCGCCTAAAAACTGTGAACTTGCGATTTGTAAAAAAAATAGACGTAACTAGGCTATAAACTTTCTATTCTAAAAAATTAAAATTGTTTATTTCAGATAAAAAAAAAACAAGTTTACTTAACGACTTCTGAATTTCGTGACCCTAAAATGGCAATAATTCTTTATAATGCCTATGTTCGCAGCAAGCTTGAGTACAGTTCTATTGCATGGGACCCTCGGGAAGCAAAATATACCATCATGGTCGAGCGCGTCCAACGTAAATTTGCTAGACATCTTTACAAAAGGCATTACGGATACTACCCGTACTTATTTCCGTCATCCTTTGTATTGGGAATGGTAGGGTTAGAGTCTCTCGAGCTAAGGCGTAAGCAAACGCTTGCCTTACACTAAAGTCGGCTTTTAAGAAATCATATTGACAACCCATCCGTTCTGGAGCGTATGCGTAATATTACCCCAGACAACTACATAGCTGCAGAAGGGCGTAGCGCACGTAGAGCCAGAAACCTTTTCGCATATCCAAATGTGCGCACCTATCACGGTTCAAACGCACCCACGTACCGAG